>NC_053023.1:406925492-406940331 GCF_003073215.2 Triticum urartu
GCCAAAAAGTGGACTGACTGAAGCTTGTGCTAGCCTTCTAACAGGCTTCGAGATATAGTAAAAATATGCAAAAATATTACCGCATAGACAGTAGCCCCTGATGCTCTGTTTGGTTGTTCGGAGTCAATATTGCAGGAGTCTAACTAAAAAGGAGTCAATATACGTAGCAGGCTTCGCTGCTGGCCACCGCCGCACTGACTGCGGAGGTGGGTGCCCTGAAGCAGGGCCTCGAGCAGATGAGCAAGAGCTCGGCCTTGCCAAACGGCAGCTCGAGGATAAAGAAGGTAAGAGATACCTTATAGAAAAAATGCCTATAAGAAGACGCAATTGCAAAAAATGACAGGAGTATACTGCTTATTGTAGGGGCCACAACTGAGGTGGCGACCCTCAAGCAGGCGCTGTCCAGAGGCCAAGAAGAGGCGGCCACGGAGCGCACCGAGCGGGAGAAATTTGAGGCGCAGGTCGGCGAGGTGCAGCAAGAGCTTCAGGCTCTCATGAAAAAAACATGAGAGTTTGGAGCTCGACTCGAAGACGCGGGCGTCCGAGCTTGCTGCGGCCCTTAAAACTGCCAAATCTGCCAAGGCCGAAGCCCAGAAGGCCCTCCAGGAATTGGATGCGGTGAAAAAGATAGCAGCGGGTAAGGCATTCTCTATGCAAAGCAGACATATAAAAGTAAACTACTTGTTACTTACCCGAATCGGAGCTCTCCAGGGGCATTCGCAGATCTTCCGCAGCGTATCCGATGCCACCGCATTCTACCAAGCCGAGGAAGGCAGCTCGATGGAGAAGGTGTTCTGGTCTCAGTACGCTGAGGCCGACACCCCTGTGCCCTTGAGCGACCAGCTGAAGCAGCTGGTCGAGCTCCACAAGGCGGCCGAACAGGCCCTGAAGGGCTTCATAGTTCGGCTGTGGTCTGGAGAGGCCCTGCCTGGGAGCTACTTCGGACTTGTGCGGCGCTGGTGGAGGCTTGTCCAAGGCTCGAGGTCATCAAGAGCTCCGTCTGCATCGAAGGTGCCCGTAGGGCCCTTGCCCGTGCAAAGGTGCACTGGGGTAAGCTGGACGGTGAGAAGCTTGTGAGGGACGGGCCGCCGCCGGGGAAGGAGCATCGCAAGCCCGAGAACTATTACAAGGATGTTCTGGCCGGTGCCCGCCTTATGGCGGATGAATGCACCAAGGATGTAATTTTTGAATGAACTCGCTCGTGTTATCCTGTGCGCTGAAAACTTGTTCATATGCGCTAAGCAATGCTTGAATTTAAAATATTACTTTCTGTGCGGCCGTTTATCAAAAATTGAGAGATGGCCAGTCGTCGGCTTCTTGCCCCCATGCCACTAGTGCTGGGGTGTTTCGGGATAAACCTGAGCGCTCTTTTCCCATGACTGGGTCCGTCGAGGGAGGCGCTCAGCACAACGAACAAGGCAATCGGACTATAATGCTTGAACACTCTCACTTAGCCATAGAACTCTATAATTTTAAATTTCGGTGAAGCCCCTAGTATTCGGAAGACCGAGTTCGGGGCGCTATCCACGCCTTGGCCGGACAAAGCGGTTCCTCGCTCGAAGCGGCATAAGTCTTTAAGGACTCGAAAAACCTCTCGAACAGCGACCGGTCTCTCGCCTCATCATGACAGTCAGTTTTAGCTTTCTCTACTGAGGTGCTCAGCCCAGCTCAGCTGGGGCACAATCGCAGTAGTTCTCCTATGGCTACCTTAGCCGATATAGCGGAACGTAAGGCACCAAAACATAGGAGCCGGGCAAACCCAACTATTGACCCAAATCATGATTCGAAGCCGATGCATATAGTGCTATAAGTTCGGGGTGCCGCACTTGTGAAAGTGTACGGACTTCTCTCGCCATATTGATGGGTACTGAAGCCCCTGGCATATTTTTGCCGTACCACAGTGTACGGATGCAACATGTTATTGATAAACATATATATAAAAAGAGGATAATGCAAAAAATAGACAAAAAGCTATGCATTGTTTATAGAAAGGCTGCTATGAAAGCGGAACAATACAAATAGTGCGATAAGCAAAATAAATTGGACTATTTGACATGTCCTGGTCAGGGGCAGGCCGCGGAATTGTATTAAAAACAGGTATACTGCTCGCAATAGAGACCACCTGGGAGTTCCATAATGCGGCGTGGCTTGTCTGCTTTCCTGGATCTTGCATCGTTTGTGCGGCAGTTGAATTGCCGAACGGGTCATCCGAAGTATGGAGTCCTGAGAGTAAGAGAAAAAAGAAAAAAAGGAATCCGGCAGCCCCTGGTGCGGTTTAAGCCGTATTTCGGGCGTGCCGTGATAGTGCCCCTTCCCCTGTGCCCATGGTATTTCAAGAGCGTAGTTATGTACGCGAAGCACTGGTTTCGCTATATCGCGAGGGCTAGGGTTGGGGCCGCATTGCTACGCTAGCTCAGAACGTGCCAGGCGGTCTTGTTGTAGGGTACTCGGGCGCGCTTGACAGTGTCCGGCTTTTTGAAGGCCGAACTGGAGAACTGCCTAGAGAGGCTGCTTTGTACTTCTGCTGCGAGCGCTGCCGTGTGCTCCTCCATTCGGAGGGAGCGTTCAGTGTTCCCATTGACCGTGATTACTCCTCTAGGGCCTGGCATCTTGAGCTTGAGGTATGCATAGTGCGGTACCGCGTTGAATTTTGCGAATGCGGTTCGCCCGAGCAGTGCGTGATAGCCACTACGGAACGGGACTATGTCGAAGATTAACTCCTCGCTTCGGAAGTTATCCGGAGATCCGAAGACCACTTCCAGTGTGACTGAGCCTGTACAGTTGGCTTCTACACCTGGTATGACGCCTTTAAAGGTCGTTTTGGTGGGCTTGATCCTCGAGGGATCTATGCCCATTTTTCGCACTGTATCCTGGTAAAGCAGGTTCAGGCTGCTGCCGCCGTCCATGAGGACTCTTGTGAGATGAAATCCGTCAATGATTGGGTCTAGAACCAATGCGGCGAAGCCGCCGTACGGATGCTAGTGGGGTGGTCCCTTCGATCAAAGGTGATCGGGCAGGAGGACCATGGGTTGAACTTTGGGGCGACTGGCTCCATCGCATATACGTCCCGTAACGCACGCTTCCGCTCCCTCTTGGGGATGTGGGTTGCGTATATCATGTTCACCGTCCGCACTTGCGGGGGAAATCCCTTCTGTCCACCTGTTGTTCGGCGGCCTGGGCTCCTCCTCGTTGTCGCTATACCCCTTGTCTTTGTTTTCGGCTCTTAACTTGCCTGCCTGCTTGAACACCCAACAATCCCTGTTGGTGTGATTGGCTGGCTTTTCGGGGGTGCCATGTATCTGGCACAAGCGGTCGAGTATTCGGTCCAAACTGGACGGGCCCTGAGTATTTCTTTTGAATGGCTTTTTCCGTTGACCGGATTTGTAGCCTCGGAATCCGGCATTAACTGCCGTATCCTCGTTGCTGTCGCTGTTAACGCGGCGCTTTTGTTTGTTCCGACGCGACCTGTCGCTTTTGTCCTTGGTATTCGAATTACCAGGGTTCTTGGTTAAATTGTTGCTGCGAGCTAGCCAGCTGTCTTCTCCCGCGCAAAAGCGGGTCATGAGTGTCGTGAGGGCTGCCATAGATTTCGGCTTTTCCTGTCCCAGGTGCCGGGCAAGCCACTCGTCACGGATATTATGCTTGAAGGCCGCTAAGGCCTCTGCGTCCGGACAGTCGACTATCTGGTTTTTCTTTGTTAGGAACCGTGTCCAGAATTGCCTGGCCGATTCCTCTGGCTGCTGAATTATGTGGCTTAGGTCATCGGCGTCCGGTGGTCGCACATAAGTGCCCTGGAAGTTGTCAAGGAATGCGGCTTCCAGGTCCTCCCAAGAACCGATTGAGTCTGCTGGCAAGCTGTTAAGCCAATGCCGGGCCGGTCCCTTAAGTTTGAGTGGGAGGTATTTGATGGCGTGTAGATCATCACCGCGGGCCATGTGGATATGAAGGAGATAATCCTCGATCCATACCGCAGGATCTGTTGTGCCATCGTACGATTCGATGTTTACGGGTTTGAAGCCCTCAGGGATTTTATGATCCATTACTTCATCTGTGAAGCATAGTGGGTGTGCGGCGCCTCTGTATTGGGCTATATCACGACGCAGCTCGAAGGAGCTTTGTCTGTTGAGTTCGGCCCGGCCGGATTTATTGCATCCGGAGTGACGATCACCGTCACGTGCCGTGGGGCGCCTGCGCGATCCGTAGATCGATCTTGTTTGCCTTGCCTTGTCCTCCAGTATGTCGCGCAGGTCGG
This sequence comes from Triticum urartu, assembly GCF_003073215.2. Classification (NCBI taxonomy): domain Eukaryota; kingdom Viridiplantae; phylum Streptophyta; class Magnoliopsida; order Poales; family Poaceae; genus Triticum; species Triticum urartu. Next base: position 406,929,745 of record NC_053023.1, read on the forward strand.
GCGCATTTTCCCGTGCCTTAGTATGCTTGACGCGGCGTCGGGGCATGGCTTGAGTGGAGGGCCAGAGGCCTCTCTGTCGCGGCCACGAGGTGGCCGGTCGGCCATGTCATGCGCTGGTGATGTAGGTGCCTTCCTCCTCTAGTCGGGGTAGCAGCCTGCGCTTTGGGTAACTCTTGGAGGGGCGTTCGAGTTCATACTCTTCGGCCGCAAGGACTTCAGTCCATCTGTCAGCTAGCAAATCCTGATCAGCTCTAAGCTGTTGCTGCTTTTTCTTGAGGCTGCTTGCCGTGGCCATAAGCCTGCGTTTAAAACGCTCTTGTTCGGCGAGATCCTCTGGCACGACGAACTCGTCGTCGTCGAGGCTTGCCTCGTCTTCGGAGGGAGGCGTATAATTATCGTCCTCAACCTCTTGGTCCGCCGCCCTCTTGTGAGGGCTGGCTTCTCTGTCCTCCTGTGCTGAATCTTGCTGGAGGGGGTGTTCTTCGGCGCTATCCGGAGTAGTATTATCTCCCATGCCGGAATCACCATTTTTGCTTTGGCGGGAATTAGAGCGGCGCCGCTGACGCCGGCGCTTGGGCTGTTTCTTAGAGGTATCGTCCCCCGCTGTTCCATCGCCATCTCCATCCTTTGGAGTGTCCACCATATATATGTCATATGACGAGGTGGCCTTCCAGCGCCCAACAGGTGCTGGTTCTTGTTCGTCTCCTGCATCGTCGTCCATGCCGTCGATGTCTTTCGGAGTCGAAGTCAAGCATGTCGGTTAAGTCGTCGACAGTGGCTACGAAGTGGGTGGTGGGTGGGTTTTGAATTTCTTCATCGTCCGTATCCCAACCTTGCTGACCGTAGTCCCGGCCAGGGCTCTCCTGATAAAGAGAGAGACTTTAGAGAATTCAGGATGTCGCCGAAGGGCGAGTGCTGAAAGATGTCCGCGGCGGTGAACTCCATTATCAACGCCCAATCGGATTCAATCGGCAGGGGCGCGGGGGGCTCGGAAGTTCGGAGAGGAATCCGGCTCCTTCGGAGTCACGGGCCATGCGGAGTGCGGGGCTGGAGTTCGGCTCGATCGCCTCGGAGATCGCAGCCCCTGAGGCAGCGTCCAACCGCTGATCCTCGATCGGCGCAGTAGGCTCCAAATCAATGGTCGAAACCGATGCATGTGCGGCCTCTAAGGCGCTGTTCGGCGGCAGAGCTATATCATGCCCATCGAGACAGTGCGGCGCGCTTGGCTGTGGCTCGAATCCATCGAAGATCAAGTCCCCACGGATGTCAGTCGTGTAGTTTAGGCTTCCAAACCTGACCTGATGGCCAGGGGCGTAGCTTTCGATCTGCTCAAGGTGGCCAAGCGAATTGGCCCGCAGTGCGAAGCCGCCGAAGACGAAGATCTGTCCGGGGAGAAAAGTCTCACCCTGGACTGCATCGTTGTTGATGATCGAAGGAGCCATCGGGCCTAAAAGCGACAACATAGAGGAACTCTCAATTAAAGCACCAATGTCGGTGTCAAAACCGGCGGATCTCGGGTAGGGGGTCCCGAACTGTGCGTCTAGGCCGGATGGTAACAGGAGGCAAGGAACACGATGTTTTACCCAGGTTCGGGCCCTCTTGATGGAGGTAAAACCCTACGTCCTTCTTGATTAATATTGATGATACGGATAGTACAAGAGTAGATCTACCACGAGATCAAGGAGGCTAAACCCTAAAAGCTAGCCTATGGTATGGTTGTTTTATGATGAAGTTGTCCTACGGACTAAAACCCTCCGGTTTATATAGACACCGGAGAGGGTTAGGGTTACACAAAGTTGGTTACAATGGTAGGAGATCTTGAATATCCGCATCGCCAAGCTTGCCTTCCACGCTAAGGAAAGTCCCATCCGGACACGGGACGAAGTCTTCAATCTTGTATCTTCATAGTCCTGGAGTCCGGCTGAAGGTATAGTCCGGCTACCCGAACACCCCCTAATCCAGGACTCCCTCAGCGTCACCACCAGAGCCTTTGGCAGGCGAAGACCGCTTTTGTTAGGATAAGCTGTACTAGTTGTCCCCTTTCAAATTGGCCGTTGTTGGCTCCCTTCCCGCTCAATATTTGGGGAGAGGACCAGGGCCTATATAAGTAGAACTAGCCACCACAGTAGAGGGGATCGACCTCATCACAAATCGAGGACGAATCATCAAGATCATCCCCAACCACACACCAACCAAGCACAAGAACACCTCAACCTTAGGAGGCTATTCTTCCCCTTGTACTGTTCATCATCAACCTAAGAGGCAATCCACCACCACACTGGAGTAGGGTATTACACCACAACGGTGGCCCGAAATAGCATAAATCTTGTGTCTTAGTGTTACAAGTTCGTCAAGTTCGTCCATGAGATCTTAGAGGGCTAGGGCGTGGATCGATAGGGAGAAAACCTTCACGCGCACCCCCATGTTCGAAACTTGAGGGTTTGCCAGAACCCGTGATCCGATAGTTGCTCCATTGCCTCGAGCCTTGTCTCCATGCTTCTGGTCCTCCTTGGTCCCTCAACATCACGGATGTGCAGCAACCCCTCACGCATCTCGATGGTTTGAGGATGTTGCAGCACCTCCGCAAGGTAGGGGTTGATGACCTTCTCGAAGAACTTGTCCTTGGGGGCACTTGAAGATGCCATGGCGATCTAGATCTGTCAGAAAAACAGCTCGAAACAAAGAAAGAAGATATTTGCGTGATACGGTGGTCAAAACGTTTGGGAGATTATATAATGAATTTTTACCAACCAAAAGAAGTATCGTGCAAGAAAACGGAGTCCGGAGAGCACACGAGGTGCCCACGAGGCAGGGGGGCATGCCTAGGGGGTAGGGCACGCCCTCCACCCTCATGGACGTCTCGTGTCCTTCCCGGACTGCTTCTTATTTTCCTATTTTCTTAAATATTCCAAAACGGAGAAAAATTGCTATTAGAACTGTTTTGGAGTCGGTTTACTTACCGTACCACATACCTATTCCTTTTTGGAGTCTAAAACGTTCTGGAAAGTTTCCCTTATGTATTCCTCCCGGGTTACAGTTGCAATAACATTAGTTTCAACATTTATGGGATTACCTGAGATATAATGTTTGATTCTTTGACCGTTCACCACCCTCGGATTTGTGCCTTCGAAGTTGTTGATTTTTATAGCACTGGAACGATAGACATCCTCGATGATGTAAGGACCTTCCCACATAGACAGGAGTTTGCCTGCAAAAAATCTTAAACGAGATTTGTATAACAATACATAATCACCTACATTAAACTCACATTTTTGTATCCTTTTGTCATGCCATCTTTTAACTTTTTCTTTAAACAGTTTGGCATTCTCATAAGCCTGGGTTCTCCATTCATCAAGTGAGCTAATGTCAAAAAGTCTCTTCTCATAGGCAAGTTTGAAATCATAATTGAGCTCTTTAAAGGCCCAATATGTCTTATGTTCTAGTTCGAGAGGCAAGTGACATGCTTTTCCATAAACCATTTTATATGGAGACATACCCATAGGATTTTTATATGCAGTTCTATAGGATCATAATGCATCATGAAGTTTCTTGGACCAATTCTTTCTAGATCTATTAACAGTCTTTTGCAGAATTAATTTAAGCTCTCTATTGCTCAGTTCTACTTGACCGCTAGACTGTGGGTGGTATGGTGATGCAATTCTATGATTACCATATAAAATGGTTTATGGACTTACGAAAGGCACCATGAATAAAATCTGAACCATCATCAGTCATTAAGTATCTAGGGACTCCAAACCTCAGAAAAATAACTTCTTTAAGCATCTTAATAGACGTGTTATGATCAGCACTACTAGTTGGAATAGCTTCCACCCACTTAGTAACATAATCAACAACAACTAAAATATGTGTGTACCCATTAGAGGAAGGAAACGGTCCCATATAATCAAAGCCCCAAACATCAAATGGTTCAATAACAAGTGAATAATTCATAGGCATTTCTTGACGTCTACTAATATTACCAATTCTTTGACATTCATCACAAGACAAAACAAACTTACAGGCATCCTTGAAGAGAGTAGGCCAATAAAAACCGGATTGCAATACCTTATGTGCAGTTCTATAACTAGCATGGTGTCCTCCATAAGCCTCGGAGTGACACTTGCGTAGGATCTGTTCCTATTCATGCTCAGGTACACAACGTCTAATAACACCATCTACTCCTTTATAAACATGTGGGTCATCCCAGAAGTAATGTCTTAAATCATAGAAGAACGTGTTCTTTTGCTAGTATGTGAAACTAGGTGGTATAAACTTAGCAACAATATAATTAGCATAATCAGCATACCATGGAGCAGTACGAGAAGCATTTATCACAACTAATTGTTCATCAGGAAAGCTATCATCAATAGGTAGTGGGTCATCAAGAACATTCTCTAACCTAGACAAGTTGTCTGCAACGGGGTTCTCAGCTCCCTTTCTATCAATAATATGCAAATCAAATTCTTGTAGCAAGAGAACCCGTCTAATAAGTCTAGGTTTAGTATCTTCCTTTTCCATAAGATATTTAATAGCAGCATGATCAGTGTGAACAGTTACTTTAGAAACAACAATATAAGGTCTGAACTTATCACAAGCAAATACAACTGCTAAAAAATTCTTTTTCAGTAGTAGCATAATTCCTTTGAGCACTGTCTAGAGTTTTGCTAGCATATTGAATAACATTTAATTTCTTATCAACTCTTTGTCCTAGAACAGCCCCTACAGCATAATCACTAGCATCACACATGATTTCAAATGGTAAATTCCAATCAGGAGGCTAAACAATAGGTGCAAAAATGAAAGCTTTCTTAAGTATTTCAAATGCCTCTACAAAATCATCATCAAAGACAGAAGGAACATCTTTTTGTAAGAGATTAGTAAGAGGCCTAGAAATTTTAGAGTAGTCCTTAATGAACCTCCTATAAAAACCAGCATGACCAAGGAAACTTCTTATACCTTTGATGTCCTTAGGACACGACATCTTTTCGATAGCATCTACCTTAGCTTTATCAACTTCAACACCTCTTTCAGAAATTTTATGCCCCAAGACAATACCTTCATTAACCATAAAGTGGCACTTCTCCCAATTCAAGACAAGATTAGTTTCTTCACATCTTTGCAAAACTCGATCAAGGTTGCTTAAGCAATCATCAAAAGAAGTTCCATAAATGGGGAAATCATCAATGAAAACCTCAACAATCTTTTCACAAAAGTCAGAGAATATAGCAGTCCTACATCTTTGAAAAGTAGCAGGTGCATTGCATAAACCAAAAGGCATACATCTATAAGCAAAGATACCGAAAGGGCAAGTAAAAGTTGTCTTTTCTTTATCCTCTTTTGACACAGGTATTTGAGAGAAACCAAAAATGTGTATGTTTGGATAACCTTTCTAGCATTTGATCAATAAAAGGTAAAGGGTAATGATCCTTTTTAGTAGATTTATTTAATTTGCGGAAATCAATTACCATTCTATAACCTGTAACAATTCTTTGTGGGATCAATTCATCTTTATCATTAGGAACAATAGTAATACTTCCCTTCTTAGGGACACAATGGACAGGACTTACCCACTGACTATTAGCAACGAGGTAAATTATACCTGCCTCCAGAAGCTTTAGTATTTCTTTTCTTACCACTTCTTTCATCTTAGGATTTAACAATCGTTAGTGATCAACAACCAGTTTCGCGTCTTTCTCCAATTTTATTTTATGCTGGCGGAGAGTGGGACTAATGCCCTTAAGATCATCAAGAGTATATCCAATAGCAGCATGATGCTTCTTCAGAGTTTTAAATAATTTCTTTTCTTCATGCTCTGAAAGTTTAGCACTAATAATAACATGATATATCTCTTTCTCATCAAGATAAGCATATTTAAGAGTATCAGGTAAAGGTTTAAGCTCAAACACGGGATCACCCTTAGGTGGAGGAGGATCCCCTAGGATTTCAATAGGCAAGTTGTGTTTCAAAATAAGAGAGGGAGATGGATAGCTTCATCTTTTCCCTTCTTTCATTCATAAACATATCATTTTCATGGTCTAGCAAATATTGTTCTAAAGGATCATTAGGAGGCACAATAGAAGCAAGACCAATAATTTCATCTTTACTAGGCAATTCTTTATCATGGGGTTGTCTACGAAATTTAGCAAAATTAAACTCATGAGACATATCCCCTAAACCAACAGAAACAATATCCTTATTGCAGTCTATCTTAGCATTAACAGTATTCAAGAAGGGTCTACCAAATATAATGGGACAAAAGTTATCTTGAGGGGAACCAAGGACAAGAAAATCAACAGGATATTTAAATTTCCCACACAAGACTTCAACATCTCTAGCAATCCCAACTGGTGAAATAGTGTCTCTATTAGCAAGCTTAATTGTAACATCAATTTCCTCTATCTCAGCAGGTGCAATATGAGGCATAGTTTCTTTATATAAGTAATGAGGTATTGCACTGGCACTAGCACCCATATCACATAAGCCATGATATAAATGATCTCCTATTTTAACCGAAATAACAGGCATGCCTACAACAGGTCTATGTTTATTTTTAGTATCAGGCCTAGCAATTCTAGGCAGCTTCATCACAGAAGTAAATAACATGCCCATCAATATTATCGGCCAAGAGATCTTTAACCATAGCAACACTAGGTTCAACTTTAATTTGCTCAGAGGGAGTAGGTGTTCTAGTATTACTCTTACGAACCACAGTTGAAGCTTTAGCATGATCCTTTATTCTAACAGGGAAAGGTGGTTTCTCAATATAAGCAGTAGGAACAACAGGATCATTATAAGTGATAGTCTTTTCTTCAACTTTAATAGGTGCAACTACTTTTACTTCAATGGGAGGATTATATTTAAACCACTTCTCCTTAGGGAGATCAACATGAGTAGCAAAGGATTCACAGAAAGAAGCTACTATCTCAGAGTCAAGTCCATATTTAGTGCTAAATTCACGGAAAGCATCGGTATCCATAAAAGATTTAACACAATCAAACTTAGGTGTTATACCTGACTCCTTACCTTCGTCGAGATCCCAATCTTCAGAGTTGCGTTTAATTCTTTCCAATAAATCCCATTTGAATTCAATAGTCTTCATCATAAAAGAACTAGTACAAGAAGTATCGAGCATGGAGCGATTACTGAGAGAAAGCCGAGCATAAAAATTTTGAATAATAATTTCTCTTGAGAGCTCATGATTGGGGCATGAATATAACATTGACTTAAGCCTCCCCCAAGCTTGAGCGATGCTTTCTCCTTCGCGAGGCCAAAAATTATATATATAATTACAATGATGAACAAGATGCATAGGATAAAACTTCTTCTTGATAACATCCTCGGGCATACCTGCAAGCTTAAATAATCCACAAACTTCATCCACATAGATTAGGTGCAAATCGGAATGTAATGTTCCATCTCCTGTAAAAGGATTATCTAGCAGTTTCTGTTGGGGAACGTAGCAGAAATTCAAAATTTTCCTACGTGTCACCAAGATCTATCTATGGAGAAACCAGCAACGAGGGGAAGGAGAGTGCATCTACATACCCTTGTAGATCGCTAAGCGGAAGCGTTCAAGAGAACGGGGTTGAAGGAGTCGTACTCGTCGTGATCCAAATCACCGGAGATCCTAGTGCCGAACGGACGGCACCTCCGCGTTCAACACACGTACAGCCCGGTGACGTCTCCCATGCCTTGATCCAGCAAGGAGAGAGGGAGAGGTTGAGGAAGACTCCATCCAGCAGCAGCACAACGGCGTGGTGGTGGTGGAGGAGCGTGTACTCCAGCAGGGCTTCGCCAAGCACCGCAAGAGACGAGGAGGGAGAGGGGTAGGGCTGCGCCAAGAAGGAGAGGATCGTGTGTCTTGGGCAGCCCAAACCTCAAGTATATATAGGGGGAGGGGAGGGGCTGCGCCCCCACCTAGGGTTCCCTCCCTAGGGGTGGCGGCAGCCCTAATCCCATCTAGGGTGCGGCCAAGGGGGAGAGGGGGAGGCGCACCTGGGGTGGGCCTTAGGGCCCATCTGCCCTAGGGTTTGCCCCCCTTCCCTCTTGGAGGCGCCTTGGGCCTTGGTGGGGGGCGCACCAGCCCACCTGGGGCTGGTCCCCTCCCACACTTGGCCCATGCAGCCCTCCGGGGCTGGTGGCCCCACTTGGTGGACCCCCGGACCCCTCCGGTGGTCCCGGTACACTACCGGTAAAACCCGAAACTTTTCCGGTGACCAAAACAGGACTTCCCATATATAAATCTTTACCTCCGGACCATTCCGGAACTCCTCGTGACGTCCGGGATCTCATCCGGGACTCCGAACAACATTCGGTAATACCATAACTTCCTTTATAACCCTAGCGTCATCGAACCTTAAGTGTGTAGACCCTACGGGTTCGGGAACCATGCAGACATGACCGAGACGTTCTCCGGTCAATAACCAACAGGGGGATCTGGATACCCATGTTGGCTCCCACATGTTCCACGATGATCTCATCGGATGAACCACGATGTCAAGGACTTAATCAATCCCGTATACAATTCCCTTTGTCTAGCGGTATTGTACTTGCCCGAGATTCGATCGTCGGTATCCCGATACCTTGTTCAATCTCGTTACCGGCAAGTCTCTTTACTCGTTCCGTAACACATCATCCCGTGATCAACTCCTTGATCACATTGTGCACATTATGATGATGTCCTACCGAGTGGGCCCAGAGCTACCTCTCCGTCACACGGAGTGACAAATCCCAGTCTCGATTCGTGCCAACCCAACAGACACTTTCGGAGATACCTGTAGTGTACCTTTATAGCCACCCAGTTACGTTGTGACGTTTGGCACAAAGCACTCCTACGGTATCCGGGAGTTGCACAATCTCATGGTCTAAGGAAATGATACTTGACATTAGAAAAGCTTTAGCATACGAACTACACGATCTTGTGCTAGGCTTAGGATTGGGTCTTGTCCATCACATCATTCTCCTAATGATGTGATCCCGCTATCAACGACATCCAATGTCCATGGTCAGGAAACCGTAACCATCTATTGATCAACGAGCTAGTCAACTAGAGGCTTACTAGGGACATGGTGTTGTCTATGTATCCACACATGTATCTGAGTTTCCTATCAATACAATTCTAGCATGGATAATAAACGATTATCATGAACAAGGAAATATAATAATAACAATTTATTATTGCCTCTAGGGCATATTTCCAACAGTCTCCCACTTGCACTAGAGTCAATAATCTAGTTCACATCGCCATGTGATTAACACTCACAGGTCACATCGCCATGTGACCAACATCCAAGAGTCTACTAGACTCAATGATCTAGTTCACATCACTATGTGATAACACTCAAAGAGTTCTGGGTTTGATCATGTTATGCTTGTGAGAGAGGTTGTAGTCAACGGGTCTTGCCATATTCAGATCCCTATGTATTTCGCAAAACTTTATGTCATATCGTAGATGCTGCTACCACGTTCCACTTGGAGCTATTCCAAATTGTTGCTCCATTATACGTATCCGGTATCTCTACTCAGAGCTATCCGGATAGGTGTTAAGCTTGCATCGACGTAACTCTTTACGTCGAACTCTTTATCACCTCCATAACCGAGAAACATTTCCTTATTCCTCTAAGGATAATTTTGACCGCTATCTGGTGATCTACTCCTAGATCACCTTTGTACCCTCTTGCCAGACATGTGGCAAGGCACACATCAGGTGTGGTACTTAGCATGGCATACCGTATAGAGCCTATGACAAAAGCATAGGGGACGACCTTCGTCCTTCCTCTTTCTTCTGCCGTGGTCGAGCTTTAAGTCTTCACTTCATACCTTACAACTCAGGCAAGAACTCCTTCTTTGGCTGATCCATCTTGAACACCTTCAAGATCATGTCAAGGTATGTGCTCATTTGAAAGTACCATTAAGCGTTTTGATCTATCCTTATAGATCTTGATGCTCAATGTTCAAGTAAGCTTAATCCAGGCTTTCCCATTGAAAAACACTTTTCAAATAACCCTATATCTTTCCAAGAAATTCTACATCATTTCTGATCAACAATATGTCACAACATATACTCATCAGAAATTCTATAGTGCTCCCACTCACTTCTTTGGAAATACAAGTTTCTCATAAACTTTATAAACCCAAAATCTTTGATCATCTCATCAAAGCATACATTCCAACTCCGAGATGCTTACTCCAGTCCTTAGAAGGATTGCTGGAGCTTTGCATACTTATTAGCATCTTTCAGGATTGACAAAACCTCCGGTGTATCACCATACAACCTTTCCTCAAGAAAATCTGAGAGAAAACATGTTTTGACATCCTATCTGCAAGATTTCATAAAAATGCAGTAAGCGTAATATAATTCCAACAGACTCTAGCATCGCTACGAGTGAGAAAGTCTCATCGTAGTCAACTCCTTGAACTTGTCAGGAAACATCTAACGACAAGTCGAGCTTTCTTAATGGTGATACTTACCATCATTGTCCGTCTTCCTTTTAAATCCATCTGTACTCACCAGCTTACGACCATCGAGCCATTCTTCCCAAAGTCTACACTTTTTTCAATACATGGATCCTCTCTCCAGATTATGGC
>NC_053023.1:406941331-406958125 GCF_003073215.2 Triticum urartu
AAAGAAGAGATTCTCCCCTCCTCAGCGCGTGCACACTGTCGGCCAGGGCATAAAGCTCGCTGACGTCCCGAATCTTGCACATCGCCAACTCCTCCCGCATCCTGCGGTTACGCACGTTCTGATGGAACGCGCTGATTACCGCGGCAGGGTGGATATTTGGGATGTTGTGGTGTACACGGCTGAACCTCTGGATGTACTGGCGCAGGGGCTCTCCTTCCTTCTGGACGAGCAGATGAAGATCGCTCTCTTGGCCATGAGGTTTGTGGCCGCCTGTGAAGGCGCCAACAAACTGATGGCACAGCTCAGCCCAGGAGGATATGGAGTTGTCCGGTAAGTGCATGAGCCAGGACCTGACGTTGGGCTTGAGTACCAACGGGAAGTAGTTGGCAAGGATCTTGTCGTCCCGCCCCCCAGCAGCCTGCACCGCGATGGTGTAGATGCTGAGGAACTCCGATGGATGCAACTTGCCGTCGTACTTCTCTGGTATGTCGGGCTTGAAGTTCTTCGTACTGGGCCACTGGACTTGCCGCAGCTCACGAGTGAACGCAGGGCAACCTACCGGGTACGGCAAGTCGCCTGGTTCCCCTGGCGCATGCATGTCGACAGAGGGCCCAGCGCGCTGGTCTGACTGACGTCGCGCTTCTCTCCGGCGCTCGATGCGTGTACGAGCGTCTTCCCGCTGCCGTTCTTGAAGAACTTGTCGTTGGTCGCGACGAGCTCGCGGATCCGACGATGCGATGGAGTCGCTGTCGTGGCGGATCCGGCGGGTCGGCGATCTTGGCCTTTGGGGTGGGGAGTGCACAGTAGTTGCACCCCCACCAGTCTTGTCTCCACCGGTTTGCGCCTGACTGACTCGCTGCGGCTGCAACGTGGTCGGCTGCCGAGGAGTGTCGCCGTTGGCGAAGCCGATGAGACTCTGGATAGTGGCCCTCCAGTCGTCGATCTTGTCCGCCGCTGGAGGGTAGTCTAGTAGCAGCTAAGCTCGTGCCAGAGCTTCTGCTGCGGTGGCAGGCGGCGGTAGCGAACGGTGCGAGGAGCGGGATACGCTCGGACTCCTAACCACGTTAGGAGGAGCAGTATCCCGTCCAGGCGACCGCGTCTCGCTCGCGCCGGCTTGTTGACGCGCATGGTGGTCCTGGGCGCTCCGGGATCCACCAGCTCGATCTTGATCCAGCGAGCGCATGGCACCGTGAGTACCATGACGCTGCCGGTCCCGCGCCTCCTGAGATGGGCGCGGTGCATGCACGGACGCCGAGGTCTTGGAGTGCGCCCAGTCATTGTGGGAGCCGGCCACGCCGCCGATGGGCAGCGCAGCCTTGCCCTGGGACCTGGCAGCACCAAGAGTTCCCTTGTCGGTGTGTGCCCTTCCGCCGGCACCTGCCCCACCATCCGTTTGCTCCGGCGGCGGGTGGCTCGGCGCGGACGGAGCAGCTACCTCCGAAACCTTCTTCTTCGGTGGCATGTTGATGAAGATGGTGAAGATCGATGAAGAAGATGAAGATCTAGCCCGCAAGAACGCCGGATCTGATTCACACAACTTCGACGCCCCCTACCTGGCGCGCCAGAGATGCCGGGGTTTCTGATCCACGGGCACCTATGGGACCGGCGGACCGGGTCCCTTTTGGTTCGGCGGGGGGCGGAGGTCGCGCAAAGAGCAGATCGAGGCGAAGCAAGCGGGCGGTTGGTCGTGCGAGGAGTAAATCGAGGCGAAGCACGCGAGCGATTTACCCAGGTTCGGGCCGCACGGATGCGTAAAACCCTACTCCTGCTTTGTGGATTGGTATTGATTTCTAGCTCGGGAGTGAGACCGAGCGTGAGTGTGTGGAATGGCTGAACCTCGCGAGAGCTCTCGAGATGGCCGACCCCCCTCTACGTTGCCCCGGGCCTCCTTTTATATGCTCAAGGGGTTACCGACATAGGGCAACGGAGGGCAAAAGTGGAAAAGGTGCCGTGGATAGGCACAGCTAGGTGCTGTAGTAGGCACATCTAGCTGCTACAGTGCTATCATACCTAACCCTGACGACAGGGGACAAGGGCATTAAATGCCCGTCTGTGTCGCCTAGACAGCACCGAGAGGGACCGCTAGGGACGCCACCGTCTTGCCACGATGGTTGTCTTGTCAGCGCCTGCGTGCCACCGCACGCCCCTAGCTGCACAGCCTCCTGCCACGTGCGCTCGGGAGGGGCCCCGGAGCGACACGTGGGTGGATGTGCTGGAGCGCGGGCGTGGAGTGGGGGCTTGCCACGGCAAGCGCCTTGCCGCGGCCGTCGACTTGTCGCTTCCGGGAGCTTGTCGCTCACCGGGCCTTGTCGGGGCGTGTAGCGCGCCGCGGCAAGTTCCTTGGAATGCCTTGGACGGCCTTCCCGGCAAGCGCCTCTTGCCGGGGCCTTGGGATGCTTCTGATGGCCTTCCCGGCAAGCTCCTCTTGCCGGGGTCTTGCCTTCTTCCCGGCAAGCTCCTCTTGTCGGGGTCTTGTCTTGAGTACTTTGTTCTTGATTGGTCTTCAAAGGGACCATGGAGGATCTTGGCGGTGACCTGGCAGGCTTTGCCGCGGGGGTACTGCGACTGCCCGTGCACAAGTTCGGGGTACTAAGGGTACCCCTACTTTAGTACACCGACACCCTTTTTTGCCTTCTCCACAACCACCACTCTATTCCACCTATAGTGCTATATCCATGGCTCATGCTCATGTATTGCGTGAAGATTGAAAAAGTTTTGAGAATGTCAAAAGTATGAAACAATTGCTTGGCTTGTCATCGGGGTTGTGCATGATTTAAATATTTTGTGTGGTGAAGATAGAGCATAGCCAGACTATATGATTTTGTAGGGATAACTTTCTTTAGCCATGTTATTTTGAGAAGACATAATTGCTTGTTAGTATGCTTGAAGTATTATTATTTCTATGTCAATATAACTTTTGTCTTGAATCTTTCGGATCTGAATATTCATACCACAATTAAGAAGAATTACATTAAAATTATGCCAAGTAGCACTCGCATCAAAAATTCTGTTTTTATCATTTACCTACTCGAGGACGAGCAGGAATTAAGCTTGGGGATGCTTGATACGTCTCCATGTATCTATAATTTTTGATTGCTCCATGCTATATTATCTACTGTTTTGGACATTATTGGGCTTTATTATCCACTTTTATATTATTTTTGGGACTAACCTATTAACCGGAGGCCCAGCCCAGAATTGTTGTTTTTTGCCTGTTTTAGGGTTTCGAAGAAAAGGAATATCAAACGGAGTCCAAACGGAATGAAACCTTCGGGAACGTGATTTTCTCACCGAATACAACTCAGGAGACTTGGACCCTACGTCAAGCCAATACAGGAGGCCACGAGGTAGGGGGGCGCGCCCTCCACCCTCGTGGGCCCCCTGTTGCTCCACCGACATACTTCTTCCTCCTATATATATCCACGTACCCCCAAACGGTCAGAACAGGAGCCAAAACCCTAATTCCACGCCATAACTTTCTGTATCCACGAGATCCCATCTTGGGGCCTGTTCCGGAGCTCCGCCGGAGGGGCATCGATCACGGAGGGCTTCTACATCAACACCATAGCCTCTCCGATGAAGTGTGAGTAGTTTACTTCAGACCTACGGGTCCATAGTTAGTAGCTAGATGGCTTCTTCTCTCTTTTTGGATCTCAATACAATGTTCTCCCCCTCTCTTGTGGAGAACTATTTGATGTAATCTTCTTTTTGCGGTGTGTTTGTTGAGACGATGAATTGTGGGTTTCTGATCAAGTCTATCTATGAATAATATTTGAATCTTCTCTGAATTCCTTTATGTATGATTGGTTATCTTTGCAAGTCTCTTCGAATTATCAGTTTGGTTTGGCCTACTAGATTGATCTTTCATGCAATGGGAGAAGTGCTTATATTTGGGTTCAATCTTGCGGTGTCCTTTCCCGATGACAGTAAGGGCAGCAAGGCACGTATTGTATTGTTGCCATCGAGGATAACAAGATTGGGTTTTCTTCATATTGCATGAGTCTATCCCTCTACATTATGTTATATTGCTTAAGGCGTTACTCTGTTTTTAACTTAATACTCTAGATGCATGCTGGATAGCGGTCAATGAGTGGAGTAGTAGTAGTAGATGCAGGCAGGAGTCGGTCTACTTGTCTCGGACGTGATGCCTATATACATGATCATACCTAGATATTCTCATAACTATGCTCAATTCTGTCAATTGCTCAACAGTAATTTGTTCACCCACCGTAGAATACTTATGCTCTCGAGAGAAGCCACTAGTGAAACCTATGGCCCCCGGGTCTATCTTTATCATATCAATCTCCTACTACTTAGTTATTTACTTTGCTACTTACTTTGCCTTTATTTTACTTTGCATCTTTATCATAAAAATACCAAAATATTATCTTTATCATATCTATCAAATCTCACTCTCGTAAGTGGCCCTATAGGGATTGACAACCCCTATTTGCGTTGTTTGCGAGGTTTTATTTGTTTGTGCAGGTACGAGGTACTTGCGTGTAGCCTCCTACTGGATTGATACCTTGGTTCTCAAAAACTAAGGGAAATACTTACGCTACTTTGCTGCATCAATCCCTTCCTCTTCGGGGAAAACCAATGCAGTGCTAAAAGAGGTAGCAATGGGCCACTTTTGGGCCGGTCCACGTGTCAACATATCATAGGCGCATCTCGCCCATTGGATGAGTGACACCTGTGCCAACGCGGAGCTGACACGTGTTTCCGTTAGCCAATCAGAATTTTACACGTGGAAAATCCCCATTGGTCCAGGCTGTTAACAGGTTATCAGATCCAAAACCGGACCCGATAGCTTAACGGCGTTCCGTTACGGTGGATGCCACGTGTCGGTCACCCTTGACGAAAGCACTTCTGTGACGCACGATTTATCGTCATGGAAGTGGACATTTCCGTGATGATAATTTTGGTAATGTCATGTAACATTTCTACGACAGCACAGGTATGACTATCTTGATTCTGTCATAAAATTGTCATGGATGTACATGCATGACAGAAAACGTGACCTACTGTGACAAACACGTATCATCACGGAAGTGTATTTTTTATATAGTGTCTATAGGCCCATAATGCATCATCAAGTTCTTGGACCAATTCTTTCTAGATCTATTAACAGTCTTTTGCAAAATTAATTTAAGCTCTCTATTGCTAAGTTCTACTTGACCACTAGACTGTGGATGATATGGAGATGCAATTCTATGATTAACATCATACTTAGCAAGCATTTTACGAAAGCACCATGAATAAAATGTGAACCACCATCAGTCATAGTATCTAGGGACTCCAAACCTCGAAAAATAACTTCTTTAAGCATCTTAATAGAGGTGTTATGATCAGCACTACTAGTTGGAATAGCTTCTACCCACTTAGTAACGTAATCAACATCAACTAAAATATGTGTATACCCATTAGAGGAAGGAAAAGGTCCCATATAATCAAAGCCCCAAACATCAAATGGTTCAATAACAAGTGAAATAATTCATAGGCATTCCTGACGTCTACTAATATTACCAATTCTTTGACATCCATCACAGGACAAACAAACTTACGGGCATCCTTGAAGAGAGTAGGCAATAAAAACTGGATTGCAATACCTTATGTGCAGTTCTATCTCCAGCATGGTGTCCTCCATAAGTTTCGGAGTGACACTTGCATAGGATCTGTTCCTGTTCATGCTCGGTATACAACTCTAATAACACAATCTACTCCTTCTTTATAAAGGTGTGGGTCATCCCAGAAGTAATGTCTTAAATCATAGAAGAACTTTTTCTTTTGCTGGTATGTGAAACTAGGTGGTATAAATTTAGCAACAATGTAATTGGCATAATCAGCATACCATGGAGCAGTACGAGAATCATTTATGACATTAGTTGTTCATACGGGAAAGCTATCATCAGTAGGTAGTGGGTCATCAAGAACATTCTCTAACCTAGACAAGTTGTGTCTGCAACGGGATTCCTTAGCTCCCTTTCTATCAATAATATGCAAATCAAATTCTTGTAGCAGGAGAATGCCACAACCCTAGATTATTGCTTGTATTAAGTTGCATCATAGAGCACTCATGCATCATGTAATTTCTTCGAAACTTGGAATGAGGAAAAGTGGAAGCTCAAAAACTTAAATAAAAGAAGGGCAAAGAACCCTAGAAATCTCATTCTTTGTTTCCAAGATGTCCTTTTGCAATGTTTGAGAATTTTGGCAAGAGCTATATATCAAACCAGAATTTAGGAACATTTTTAAGGATTTATTTTTGGGACTCTGAATTTAAATCATTAGCTATTTGAATTTGAGTTATATTCATATAACTAGAATATAATTTCAAATATATTTGAAACATTTTATGTGCATTAGGAAATGTCCATTCTGCAACATAAAATTATTCAAAGGGTTTTGTCACTGTTTTGAAATTGTTTTGAGTTTTGAACAGTGGCAGAATATTAAACAAAAGAAAACATAAAGAAAAATAAGAGAGAGAGAGAGAGAATCTTACCTGCTAACCAGGCCCAGGAGAGAATCGGCCCAGCCCACCAGGGGCGCCGAGGTCTTCTTCCACCTCTGCCAGTAGGCAGAGGGCGTGTGCCCGTCGCACGCCGGCCACCTCTTGCTTCTGCCGACGCCCTGGACGACTCCGGACGACGCCACGACACCCCTGGAACCCCCTAGGCCTCCTCCTCGAGCTCATCCCCTCCCCTGGCTCTATCTCTCACCAACCGAGCGTCGTCGTCGCTGCCGCTCGTCGTTGCCGTAGCCACAGCCACCGCCTCGCCTCCCTGACGAGTCCAAGAGCTTTGACAAGTCTCCCTCGTCCTCTCCGTCAAGCCAAGAGACGACGGGCGCCCTGTGTCATCGCCATCGACGTCATCTTCATCCTTGGGTGCCGACGATCGCCACCATGGCTCCGACGCCGTCCAAGCCTCCCCCGAGCTTGCGGACCCCTCCGTTAGATCCGATGTGAGCTTCTGCATCGAACCCCTCTATCTCCTCGCTCGATTGCTTCCTCCTACGTCGTTGCCCTCGCGGCCGAGAGCTTGGCTCCACCGGCCATGTCGTCGTCGTGGCCACCGTCACCTAGGGCCACGACCAAGCACACCACCGTGCTCAGCGCAATGCCAGAAGCCAAAAACCCACACCCACTGCTCCTACCGTGCACCGCATCCCCGTGTTCGTCGTGGCCGAACTCCGGCCACCGCCTCTGTGCTCGTCGTCGTCGTTTCCAGCGACCCCGAGGCCTCCCGATCGCTCTGCTAGACGCGCTCGAGCGCGGGCTACCTTCTGGTGGTCTCCGCGCGTCCAGCCGCCGCTCGTAGCGCAAGTCCGGCGAGTTGCCGACGCGGTTTTGGTCGCCGTCGGCCGAACTCCGGCGACTGCCGACATGGCCATCATTAGCACTAATCTCTGCCGGCCAACCACCCCACAGCCACTGACAGTGGGCCCCGCGTCGAGTCAAAGCACGAGTCAACGCGGGATTAGTGCCTCTGTCACTGATCAGTGGGCCCGACAGGTCAGGTTTGACCTGGACCGGGTCAGTTGACCTGTTGACGTCACTGTTGACCTTGCTGACGCCATAAAGCTTTTCTGGCATTTTCAATAACCAGGAAATTCCAGAAAATAGTTAAAACTACAAAAAATCATAGAAAATAATCTATAACTCCAATGGAAATAATTTATATATGAAACATTATCGGAAAAATATGAAGAATCTATTTATGCCATGTTCATGCATGTTTGAGCAAGTTAACATCACCAACTAGGACAAATTCATGTTTATGGAATATATGGTGTGTAGTTTTGGAGTTGGAATTTGCTATATGTTTGAATTCCACTTCAATTAATATGACTAACTGTTGCATTAGGTGAATTCAGTACCTTAACATGCCATGATCATACATCATGTTTGTTGCATTGCATTGATTGTGTTCCCTCTCGTTTGCCGGTGTTGGTCCCCTCTCAGTAGACGTGGTTTCGACGATGTGATCGATGACACCGATGAAGAGCTATACTATCTTCAGAAGTGCCAGGCAAGGAAAACCCCCTTGTTCATTCCGATACAATCCCACTCTCTCGCTCCTACTCTCTTTTACTGCATTAGGACAACAACGATTCAGCTGTTACATGCTGCGGTAGTTGAACCCCTTTCCTTTGCATGACCTGTCATTGCCACAGTAAATAGATGAAACCCACTAGCATGAGTAGGAGTTGCTTGAGCCCTGATGTGCCTACTCATTCATGCTTGTTTGTCATGCCTGCTATTGCTTAGAGTTGTGTCTGGTCTGATTCATCGGGGATGAATTGGAAAGTTGTGAACATGTCCTACTGTGTGTGAGCTAAGTGTGTTGAACACGATTTGGTAAAGGTATCGATGAGAGGCCATTTAGGAGTACATGGTGGGTTGTTTCATTGGAACCGTCCTTAAGCACCGAGATCTGTATGTGTGATTTAAGAATCAGTTACTACCATGCATTGGGATCCTTAATTGACCCTCTCGGCTTCTTAACCACCCTAGTCCTCTGTCCAGGAGTTGCAACTAGTTTTTGGTGTTTATAGGATATGTGTTGGCGGCCGTGCGTAGCGCTGACCCTAGGGGTGGGCTATGATGCGGTAGATACACCGTGGCTGGGTATGCTGGGCGCCCGTTTGGTGTCTCAGAACCCTGTACACATCGTTCGGGGCCGTATGTGGAAACCTCGGCCGGACTCCCTGCGGATGGAATCTGGATAGGCGATAAACCTGGACTAGAGACTTGAGTGTTAGGTAGGCCGTGGCCGACACCCTCGTTGGGCTTCTGCTTGAAGGTTGCCGAGTACATGTCGTGTAAATGACGGTAAGTGGTGAGAGCGTGTATGAAGAAGTACACCCCTGCAGGGTTAACATCATCTATTCGAATAGTTGTGTCCACGGTAAAGGACTACTTGGTTGCCTATACAGTTCATAGACAAGTGAAAGTGGATACTCTAAAATGCGCAAGATAAGCGTGAGTGCTATGGATGGCATTCTCGTAGGGAGACGGGAGAGGATCCATAGTGGTGTATTGATATGGTGAATATGTGGACTCGTGTGCGCCACCTCAAAAGAGTTGCTTGCAGTCGTAGTTCAGGTTAGCCACTGAGTCAAAGCTGGCTTGCTGCAGTTAAACTCCACTAACCCTTTGTTGATACCGATACATATGTACTTAGTTCTGATGTAAGTCTTGCTGGGTACATTTGTACTCACGTTTGCTTAATTTATGTTTTTGTAGAGAGACTTCAGTCTCGCTAGTAGTTTCACGTGGACTTCGATGTTTAGGTTGTTACCTCAGCTACGATCTTGTTCCCTCGGCAGGATCTGGTAGATAGTCAAGTTTCTCAGCCTTTTTCATTTGTAGATGTCTGTACTAAGACATGTTAAGCTTCCGCATGTGCTTGTTTCTTGTATGCTCTGTATGTTGGGGTCATGAGACCCATGTTTGTAATGCTTGGCTCATCGGAGCCTAATGAATAAATACTTTGAGTCGTAGAGTCTTGTTGTGATGCCATGTTGTATTTACACATGTCGAGCATATTGTGTGTATGATTTGAAATGCTTGGTATGTGTGGGACCCGACAACCTAGTTGTTTATCCTTGGTAGCCTCTCTTATGGGGAAATGTAGTCTTGTGCTTCCATGAGCCATAGTAGTCCGCTACATCCCGGTTCATTGGAGTCCTGCTAGCCCAGCACTACTGCTCCGGAACACTTGACTGGCCGGCATGTGATTCACTTCGTTCCTGTGTCTGTCCCTTCGGGGAAATGTCACACGGTGACATCCGGAGTCCTTCCTAGCCTGCTACAGCCCGGTTCACCAGAGTCCTGTTAGCCCAGTGCCATAGCCCGGATTCGCACGCTGCTGACCGACATGCTCGATGTTGATTCATGTATGCCTGTCCCCGTAAGTTAGTGCCACTTTGGGTTCACGACTAGTCATGTTGGCCCTAGTTCTTTGTCATATGGATGCTAGCGACACTATCATATACGTGAGCCAAAAGGCGCAAACGGTCCCGGGCCAGGTAAGGTGGCACCCATGGGAATACCGTGCATGAGGCCGCAAAGTGATATGATGTGTTACATGCTAGATCAGTGTGACTTAGGGTCGGGGTCCTGACAGAGAACCCATCTAATAAGTCTAGGTTTAGCATCTTTCTTTTCCATAAGATATTTAATAGCAGCATGATCAGTGTGAATAGTTACTTTAGAATCAACAATATAAGGTTTGAACTTATCACAAGCAAATACAACTGCTAAGAATTCCTTTTCAGTAGTAGCATAATTTCTCTGGGCATTGTCTAGAGTTTTACTAGCATATTGAATAACATTTAATTTTTTTATCAACTCTTTGTCCTAGAACAGCACCTACAACATAGTAACTAGCATCACACATGATTTCAAAGGGTAAATTCCAATCAGGTGGCTGAACAATAGGTGCAGAAATCAAGGTTTTCTTAAGTATTTCAAATGCTTCTACACAATCATCATCAAAGACAAAAGGAATATCTTTTTGTAATAGGTTAGTCAGAGGTCCGGGAAATTTTTGAGAAGTCCTTAATGAACCTCCTATAAAAACCGGCATGACCAAGGAAACTTCTTATACCTTTGATGTCCTTGGGACACGACATCTTTTCAATAGCATCAACTTTAGCTTTGTCAACTTCAATACCTCTTTCAGAAATTTTATGCCCCAAGACAATACCTTCATTAACCATAAAGTGGCACTTCTCCCAATTCAAGACAAGGTTAGTATCTTCACATCTCTGCAAAACTCGATCAAGGTTGCTCAAGCAATCATCAAAAGAGGATCCATAAACAGAGAAATCATCCATGAAAACTTCACAAATCTTTTCACAAAAGTCAGAGAATATAGCCATCATGCATCTTTGAAAGGTAGCAGGTGCATTACATAAACCAAAAGGCATACGTCTATAAGCAAAGGTACTGAAAGGGTAAGTAAAAGTAGTCTTTTCTTGATCATCAGCTGACACAGGTATTTGAGAGGAAACCAGAGTAACCATCTAGAAAACAAAAATGTGTATGTATGGATAATCTTTCTAGCATTTGATCAATGAAAGGCAAAGGGTAATGATCTTTTTAGTAGCTTTATTTAATTTGCGGAAATCAATCACCATCCTATAACCTATAATAATTCTTTGCGGAATCAATTCATCTTTATCATTAGGAACGACAGTAATACCTCCCTTCTTAGGGACACAATGGACAGGACTTACCCACTGACTATCAGCAATGGGAAAAATTATACCTGCTTCAAGGAGCTTTAATATTTCCTTTCTTACCACTTCTTTCATCTTAGGATTTAGCCATCGTTGGTGATCAATAACTAGTTTGGCGTCTTTCTCCAATTTACTTTGTGTTGACATAGAGTGGGACTAATGCCCTTAAGATCATCAAGAGTATATACAATAGCAGCACGATGCTTCTTAGAGTTTTCAATAATTTCTCTTCTTCATGCTCTGAAAGTTTAGCACTAATAACAACAGGATATATCTTCTTTTCATCAAGGTAAGCATATTTAAGAGTATCATGCAATGGTTTAAGCTCAAACACGGGATCACACTTGGGTGGAGGAGGATCCCCTAGGATTTCAACAGGCAAGTTGTGTTTCAGAATAGGTCCCTGTTTAAAGAATACTTCATCTATTTCCCTTCTTTCGTTCATATACGTATCATTTTCATGGTTTAGCAAATATTGTTCTAAAGGATCACTAGGAGGCACGACAATACAAGAAAGACCAATAATTTCATCTTTACTAGGCAATTCCTCATCATGGGGTTGTCTACTAAATTTAGCAAAATTAAACTCATGAGACATATCACCCAAACCAATAGTAACAACATCTTTTTCACAGTCTATCCTAGCATTAACAGTGTTCAAGAAGGGTCTACCAAATATAATGGGACAAAAGCTATCTTGTGGGGAACCAAGAACAAGAAAATCAGCAGGATATTTAACCTTCCCACACAAGACTTCAACATCTCTAACAATCCCAACCAGTGAAATAGTATCTCTATTGGCAAGCTTAATGTAACATCATCTCTTCTATCTCAGCAGGTGCAATATCATGCATAATTTCTTTGTATAAGGAATGAGGTATTGCACTTGCACTAGCACCCATATCATATAAGTGTTGGAAATATGCCCTAGAGGCAATAATAAATTGGTTATTATTATATTTCCTTGTTCATGATAATCGTTTATTATCCATGCTAGAATTGTATTGATAGGAAACTCAGATACATGTGTGGATACATAGACAACACCATGTCCCTAGTAAGCCTCTAGTTGACTAGCTCGTTGATCAATAGATGGTTACGGTTTCCTGACCATGGACATTAGATGTCGTTGATAACGGGATCACATCATTAGGAGAATGATGTGATGGACAAGACCCAATCCTAAGCCTAGCACAAGATCATGTAGTTCGTATGCTAAAGCTTTTCTAATGTCAAGTATCATTTCCTTAGACCATGAGATTGTGCAACTCCCGGATACCGTAGGAGTGCTTTGGGTGTGCCAAACGTCACAAACGTAACTGGGTGGCTATAAAGGTACACTACAGGTATCTCCGAAAGTGTCTGTTGGGTTGGCAGAATCGAGACTGGGATTTGTCACTCCGTGTAAACGGAGAGGTATCTCTGGGCCCACTCGGTAGGACATCATCATAATGTGCACAATGTGATCAAGGAGTTGATCACGGGATGATGTGTTACGGAACGAGTAAAGAGACTTGCCGGTAACGAGATTGAACAAGGTATCGGGATACCGACGATCGAATCTCGGGCAAGTATCGTACCGCTAGACAAAGGGAATTGTATACGGGATTGATTAAGTCCTTGACATCGTGGTTCATCTGATGAGATCATCATGGAACATGTGGGAGCCAACATGGGTATCCAGATCCCGCTGTTGGTTATTGACCGGAGAGTCTCGGTCATGTCTGCATGGTTCCCGAACCCGTAGGGTCTACACACTTAAGGTTCGATGACGCTAGGGTTATAGGGAATAGATATACGTGGTTACCGAATGTTGTTCGGAGTCCCGGATGAGATCCCGGACGTCACGAGGAGTTCCGGAATGGTCCGGAGGTAAAGATTTATATATGGGAAGTCCTGTTTTGGTCACCGGAAAAGTTTCGGTGCTATCGGTAACGTACCGGGACCACCGGGAGGGTCCCGGGGGTCCACCAAGTGGGGCCACCAGCCCCGGAGGGCTGCATGGGCCAAGTGTGGGAGGGGACCAGCCCCAGGTGGGCTGGTGCGCCCCCCCACCAAGGCCCAAGGCGCAAGGGAGAGTGGAAGGGGGCAAACCCTAGGCTCAGATGGGCCTAAGGCCCACCTAGTGGTGCGCCCCCTCTCTCCCCCCTTGGCCGCCCCCCTAGATGGGATCTAGGGCTGGCCGCCACCCCTAGGGGTGGAAACCTAGGTGGGGCGCAGCCCCTCCCCTCCCCCTATATATACTTGAGGTTTTGGGCTGCCATAGAGACGATTCAATCTCCTTCTTGGCGCAGCCCTACCCCTCTCCCTCCTCGTCTCTTGCGGTGCTTGGCGAAGCCCTGCTGGAGTACCACGCTCCTCCACCACCACCACGCCGTCGTGCTGCTGCTGGATGGAGTCTTCCCCAACCTCTCCTTCTCCCCTTGCTGGATCAAGGCGTAGGAGACGTCACCGGGCTGTACGTGTGTTGAACACGGAGGTGCCGTCCGTTCGGCACTAGGATCATCGGTGATTTGGATCACGACGAGTACGACTCCATCAACCCCATTCACTTGAACGCTTCCGCTTAGCGATCTACAAGGGTATGTAGATGCACTCTCCTTCCCCTCGTTGCTAGATTACTCCATAGATTGATCTTGGTGATGCGTAGAAAATTTTGAATTTCTGCTACGTTCCCCAACAGTGGCATCATGAGCTAGGTCTATGCAGTTTCTATGCACGAGTAGAACACAAAGCAGTTGTGGGCGTCGATATTGTCAATTTACTTGCCGTTACTAGTCTTATCTTGATTCGGCGGCATCGTGGGATGAAGCGGCCCGGACCGACCTTACACGTACTCTTACGTGAGACTGGTTCCACCGACTGACATGCACTAGTTGCATAAGGTGGCTAGCGGGTGTCTGTCTCTCCCACTTTAGTCGGATCGGATTCGATGAAAAGGGTCCTTATGAAGGGTAAATAGAAATTGGCATATCACGTTGTGGTTTTTCGCGTAGGTAAGAAACGTTCTTGCTAGAAACCTAATAGCAGCCACGTAAAAACTTGCAACAACAATTAGAGGATGTCTAACTTGTTTTTGCAGCATATGCCTTGTGATGTGATATGGCCAAAAGGATGTGATGAATGATATATGTGATGTATGAGATTGATCATGTTCTTGTAATAGGAATCACGACTTGCATGTCGATGATTATGACAACCGGCAGGAGCCATAGGAGTTGTCTTAATTTATTTATGACCTGCGTGTCAACATAAACGTCATGTAATTACTTTACTTTATTGCTAAAGCGTTAGCCATAGTAGTAGAAGTAATAGATGACGAGACAACTTCAAGAAGACATGATGATGGAGATCATGGTGTTGTGCCGGTGACAACGATGATCATGGAGCTCCGAAGATGGAGATCAAAAGGAGCAAAATGATATTGGCCATATCATGTCACTATTTGATTGCATGTGATGTTTATCATGTTTATACATCTTATTTGCTTAGAACGACGGTAGCTTAAATAAGATGATCCCTCACTAAACTTTCAAGAGAAGTGTTCTCCCTAACTGTGCACCGTTGCGAAAGTTCGTCGTTTCAAAGCACAACGTGATGATCGGGTGTGATAGATTCTTACGTTCGAATACAACGGGTGTTGACGAGCCTAGCATGTACAGACATGGCATTGGAACACATGCGAAACACTTAGGTTGATTTGACGAGCCTAGCATGTACAAACATGGCCTCGGAACACGGAAGACCGAAAGGTCGAGCATGAGTCGTATAGAAGATACGATCAACATGAAGATGTTCACCGATGTTGACTAGTCCGTCTCACGTGATGATCAGACACGGCCTAGTTGACTCGGATCATGTTTCACTTAGATGACTAGAGGGATGTCTATCTGAGTGGGAGTTCATAAGATGAACTTAATTATCCTGAACATAGTCAAAAGGTCTTCGCAAATTATGTCGTAGCTCGCGCTTCAGTTCTACTGTTTAGATATGTTCCTAGAGAAAAATTAGTTGAAAGATGATAGTAGCAATTATGCGGACTAGGTCCGTAAACTGAGGATTGTCCTCATTGCTTCATAGAAGGCTTATGTCCTTAATGCACCGCTCAGTGTGCTGAACCTCGAACGTCGTCTATGGATGTTGCGAACATCTGACATACACATTTTGATAACTACGTGATAGTTCAGTTAAACGGTTTAGAGTTGAGGCACCAAAAGACGTTTTTGAAACGTCACGAAACATATGAGATGTTTTGAGGGCTGAAATTGGGATTTCAGGCTCGTGCCCACGTCAAGAGGTATAAGACCTCCGACGATTTTCTTAGCCTGCAAACTAAGGAGAAAAGCTCAATTGTTGAGCTTGTGCTCAGATTGTCTGAGTACAACAATCATTTGAATCGAGTGGGAGTTGATCTTCCAGATGAAGAAATGTTTCTCCGAAGTCATTACCACCAAGCTGCTAGAGCTTCGTGATGAACTATGATATATCAGGGACATATATGATGATCCTTGAGATATTCGCGATGTTTGACACCACAAAAGTAGAAATCAAGAAGGAGCATCAATTGTTGATGGTTGGTGAAACCACTAGTTTCAAGAAGGGCAAGGGCAAGAAGGGATACTTCATGAAACGGCAAATCAGCTGCTGCTCTAGTGAAGAAACCCAAGGTTGAACCCAAACCCGAGACTAAGTGCTTCTGTAATAAGGGGAACAGCCACTGGAGCAGAATTACCCTAGATACTTGGTAGATGAGAAGGCTGGCAAGGTCGATAGAAGTATATTGGATATACATTGTGTTAATGTGTACTTTACTAGTACTCCTAGTAGCACCATGGTATTAGATACCGGTTCGGCTGCTAAGTGTTAGTAAACTCGAAATAAAAGGCTGCGGAGTAAACGGAGACTAGCTAAAGGTGAGCTGGCGATATGTGTTGGAAGTTTTTCCCAAGCTTGATGTGATCAAGCATCGCACGCTCCCTCTACCATCGAGATTGGTGTTTGCATTGAGCATAGACATGATTGGATTATGTCTATCGCAATACGGTTATTCATTTAAGGAGAATAATGGTTACTTATTTATTTGAATAATACCTTCAATGGTCTTGCACCTAAAATGAAATGGTTTATTGAATCTCGATCGTAGTGATACACATGTTCATGCCAAAAGATATAAGATAGTAATGATAGTACCACATACTTGTGGCACTGCCATTTGAGTCATGTATAAAACGCATGAAGAAGCTCCATGTTGATGGATCTTTGGACTCACTCGTTTTTGAAAAGTTTGAGACATGCGAACCATGTCTATTGGTGTATATGCATGAAGAAACTCCATGCAAATGGACCGTTTGGACTCACTTGAGAGACATGCAAATCATACCACATGGGCAAGATGACTGAAAGCCTCGTTTTCAGTAAAATGGAACTAGAAAGCAACTTGTTGGAAGTAATACATTTTGATGTGTGCAGCCCAATGAGTGCTGAGGCGTGGATTGGATATCGTTATGTTCTTACTTCACAGATGATTTGAGTAGATGATTGAGT
>NC_053023.1:406959125-406972971 GCF_003073215.2 Triticum urartu
GGCCTAGATGCACATAGATAAAGTAAAGAACCAATCATGGAGCGGTATACCTTTTGATCGAACTCTTTACCATTGTCGTCGGGACCCAGATGATGTTTGGCTGGCATTGGTGTCGTGAAGCCTTTGCAGTCTTGCATACCAAACTTCTTCAGGCAATCTTTGAGATACTTTTCTTGAGATATGAAGATGCCGTTGCGTTGTTGTCGTATTTGAAGACCGAGGAAGAACTTCAGCTCTCCCATCATGGACATCTGATATTGCTCTTGCATCATATATCCAAACTCTTCACTGTACTTCAGGCCCGAGGGGCTTGTTTGAGGCCATACAGTGCCTTGTTGAGCTTGTATACCATGTCAGGATGTTTTGGATCTTCAAAGCCAGGCGGTTGCGCAACATACACTTCTTCTTCAATCTTGCCATTGAGAAAAGCACTCTTCACATCCATTTGATATAGAAGTATGTTATGATGATTTTCATAGGCCAGCAGTATGCGTATGGCTTCAAGTCTAGCCACAAGAGCAAATGTTTCATCGAAGTCAATGCCTTCCACTTGAGTATATCCTTGAGCAACGAGATGAGCTTTGTTTCTGACAACTTGACCATGCTCATCTTGCTTGTTGCGGTATATCCATTTGGTGCCTATTATATTGTGCTTCCGTGGATCAGGACGCTTAACCAGTTCCCATACATTATTCAGCTCAAACTGTTGAAGCTCTTCTTGCATGGCTTGAATTCATTCAGGTTCCATGAAGGCTTCTTCAACTTTCTTGGGTTCTGTTATTGAGACGAATGCGAAGTGCCCACAAAAATTTGCTAGCTGAGTTGCCCTTGAACGAGTGAGTGGACCGGGTGCATTGATGCTATCAATTATTCTTTCAATCTGCACTTCATTGGCAACGCGAGGATGTACAGGGCGAAGATTTTGCTCTTGCTGATCATTGTCGTTGTTAGAAGGTATGTCTTCAGGCTGAGCATTGTCTTCATGTTGGTCAGGTGCTGAGATGATAAGTTCTTCTTTAGGATGAGCTTCAGAAGGTATAATTTCTCCAGTTCCCATTAGCTTGACTGATTCACTGGATGGAACTTCATCTAGCACATTTGGTAGTTGCTCTCTTTGTGAACCGTTGGTCTCATCGAACCGCACATCCACTGTTTCAACCACTTTGTAATGAAAGAGATTGAAGAATCTGTAGGAGTGCGAATCCTTTCCATATCCAAGCATAAAACCCTCATGTGCTTTTGGTGCAAACTTTGAGGTGTGATGTGGGTCCTTGATCCAGCACCTTGCGCCAAATACTCTGAAGTAACTGACATTTGGCTTCTTGCCAGTAAGGAGCTCATAAGATGTCTTGTTCAGAAGCTTGTGAAGATAAACACGATTGATTGTATGGCATGCAGTATCAATGGCTTCAGGCTAGAGTTTTCTTGGGGTCTTGTATTCATCTAGCATCGTTCTGGCCATCTCAATGAGTGTTCTGTTCTTGCGTTCGACGACGCCATTCTGCTGTGGCGTGTACGGGGCTGAGAATTCATGTGTGATGCCCAAGGTATCAAGATATGTATCAAGGCCAGTGTTCTTGAATTCAGTGCCATTGTCACTTCTGATGTGCTTAATCTTGGCGCCATAATTGTTCATAGCTCGATTGGCAAAGCGTCTGAAGACATCCTGCACTTCAGTCTTGTAAATGATTATGTGCACCCAAGTATATCTAGAATAATCATCAACAATAACAAAGCCATAGAGGCAAGCAGTAGTAGTAAGAGTTGAGTAATGAGTGGGACCGAAAAGATCCATGTGAAGTAGTTCGAAGGGTCGAGTAGTGGTCATGATTGTCTTCGAGGGATGTTTGGCCCTCGTCATCTTCCCTGCTTCACAGGCACCGCATAAGTGATCTTTCTTGAACTTGACGCCCTCGATGCCTATGACATGCTTCTTCTTTGCAAGGGTGTGGAGGTTCCTCATGCCAGCATGCCCTAGCCTCCGATGCCAAAGCCAACATTCTGAAGCTTTTGCTAGAAGACATACGGCAAGCTATGGTCCTGCTGAGAAATCTACCACGTACAAATCATCTTTTCGATACCCTTCAAATACTAGAGACTTGTCAGATTCCATTAGTACAAGGCAACAATATTTTCCAAATATTACGATCATGTTCAAATCGCAAAGCATTGAGACAGACATTAAGTTGAAGCCAAGGGATTCAACAAGCATGACTTTATCCATGTGTTGATCCCTTGAGATTGCAACTCTACCTAGACCCAATACCTTACTTTTACCAGTGTCAGCAAATGTGATGTGGCTCTTGTCGGATGGACGTAAGGTTGAGTCCATAAGAAGGCTTCTTTTGCCAGTCATGTGATTTGTACACCCACTATCAATAATCCATTCTGAAGACGCTGGTGTCGTACCCTACAGTGCAGTTAGGGGGATAGGCTTGACCAAGAGCATTGTGAAGCAAAAACATTTGACGAACCAATGGGTTATGAAAGCTTAGATCCAGATTAGGACTAATAGGGAGAGTAGCAAGCGATTCAGGAACGAAGTACATAGTGAGACCATTCGGGCATTTGATCTTGCGCCCTACAAGATGTTTAAGGTCCCCAGCAATAGCGTCAGATGATTTTGGTTTTCTGCTGGAGACCTTTCCCTGCAAAAGAGAGTTAAGCTTTCTTAGCCACCCACATCTTCAAGGGTGGCTTAGAAGCAATAAGTCTAAATGCAGCATCTGAAAATTTTGGCTTTGGAGCCCTAGCAAACAGTCTGGCAGGCGGACAATAGAACTCATAAGAATAAGCAGAATAGTTCTTGGTCTTATGAACATGGCGGTTTGACGAACCGCTCTCATATTCATATGCCTGAGTATGGTTTCCCTGCAAAACATTTGCGTTAGTGCGACTCAGGTGAGTCCTCTGTCTGTATGAAGCCTTTGGACCGTATGAAGCCTTTGGTCTGAGTTTTGTCTTCTTCACGTGAGGTGTCATGATGACATTCACAGGAAGATTCTCCAGACACCTTTTCGGAACCCAGATCTTCTTCATAGGCGGTCCATTCCTGCAGTTAGTACCAATGTACCTGGCAAACACTTCACCATTTTGATTCTTAGACAGTATATAGTTTGCATCAAAGGATTCATCAATGATAATGGGGTTAGCACAAGTGAAGCCAGATAGATTGAATGGATCTGCTGAAGGTTCCTTTGCAGCAACCCACATGGTTTTGGGGTACTGCTCAGGTTTCTAGTAAGAGCCATCAGCATTCATTTTCCTTACGAACCCAACACCCTCTTTCCTCGGGTTTCGGTTCAGAATCTGCTTTTTGAGGACATCACATAGTGTCTGATGCCCTTTAAGACTTTTGTACATCCCTGTTTCAAGCAATGTCTTCAACCTAGCATTCTCATCAGCAATAGCGGTGGTATCCTTAGCAGAGGGGTTAGTTACCACATCAACAGTTGAAGATATTGCAACAGCAGTAGCAGTAGAACATTCAGCAACAGAAGTAGCATTATCACGCTCAATGCATTTAAGACATGGTGGTTCAAATCCTTCCTGAGCGGAACTGATCTGTTTGGCGTGAAGTGACTCGCTTTCCTTTTGAAGATCTTCATGAGCCGCTCTCAATTTCTCAAGATCTTGCTTCCTTTGAAGATAATCATAGGAAAGCTTTTCATGAGTTGTTGAGAGAGTTTCATGACGACTTTCAAGTTCCTGATACTTAACGTGAAGATTTTTTATGTCTTCAATTAAGGATTCAGATCGAGTCATTTCAGCACCTAACAGATCATCGCTTCTGTCTAAAAGTTTTTGAATATGTTCCATAGCTTTCTGTTGTCCAGTTGCAATTTTAGCAAGTGTTTTGTAGCTGGGTTTTGAACCACAATTAGAGTCATCGGCACTAGATGTTTGATAGTGAGTAGTGCATGTGTTTACCTTGGCACCGCGTGCCATGAAGCAGTAGGTAGAAGCGGAGTAGTCCTTGTCATTTGCATCGGTGTCGGTGATGAAGTCATTGTCTTCAGTGTGGCAACGTATGTTGTAGCCAGACTTGCGACGCCTGAATCGGACTCCTCCTCAGACTCCACCTCCGCCTCCTCAGAAGCAGACTCCTCCCCTGAATCCATTTCCTTGCCAACAAACGCACGTGCCTTGCCAGATGAGTTCTTCTTGTGTGATGAAGACTTTGAGGAAGACTTGGATGAAGACTTTGAGTATTTCTTCTTCTTCTTGTCGTCAGAGTCATATTCCTTGCTCTTCTTCTTCTTTTTGTTCTTATTGTCCCACTGTGGACACTCAGAGATGAAGTGGCCAAGTTTCTTGCACTTGTGACATGTTTTCTTCTTGTAGTCATGAGCAGAAGCTTCATCATTCCTTGAGCTTGATCGGGAAGACTTTCTGAAGCCTTTCTTCTTGGTGAATTTTTGGAACTTCTTGACAAGCATAGCAAGTTCCCTTCCAATGTCTTCAGGATCATCAGAACTGCTGTCAGATTCTTCTTCAGATGAGGAGACAGCTTTTGCCTTCAAGGCACGAGTTCGCCCATAGTTTGGACCGTAGATATCTCTTTTCTCAGAAAGCTGAAACTCATGTGTGTTGAGCCTCTCAAGTATGTCAGACGGATCGAGTATCTTGAAATCAGGATGTTCTTGAATCATCAGGGCTAGGGTGTCAAACGAACTATCAAGTGATCTCAGTAGTGTCTTGACGACTTCATGTTTGGTGATCTCAGTAGCGCTGAGGGCTTGAAGCTCAT
Organism: Triticum urartu; assembly: GCF_003073215.2. Taxonomy (NCBI): domain Eukaryota; kingdom Viridiplantae; phylum Streptophyta; class Magnoliopsida; order Poales; family Poaceae; genus Triticum; species Triticum urartu. Next base: position 406,963,876 of record NC_053023.1, read on the forward strand.
TTGTGATGTCAGTGAGTCGGTCAAATGTGAGCTGGACATTCTCATTGTCATTTTGCTTGAAGAGGTTGAAGAGGTTGCGAAGGACACTGATTCTCTGATCTCTCTGGGTTGAGACGCCTTCATTGACCTTGGAGAGCCAGTCCCAGACCAGCTTAGATGTTTTCAAAGCACTCACACGGCCATACTGTCCTTTGGTCAGATGACCACAAATGATATTCTTGGCAGTAGAGTTCAGTTGAACGAATTTCTTGACATCAGCAGCAGTGACACCTTCTCCAGCCTTGGGAACGCCGTTCTCGACGACATACCATAGTTCGACGTCAATGGCTTCAAGATGCATGCGCATCTTATTCTTCCAGTAGGGATATTCAGTTCCATCGAAGACGGGGCACGCAGCGGAGACTTTAATTATCCCTGCAGTCGACATAGCTAAAACTCCAGGTGGTTAAACCGAATCACACAGAACAAGGGAGCACCGTGCTTTGATACCAATTGAAAGTGTGTTGTATCGACTAGAGGGGGGGGGGTGAATAGGCGATTTTTATGAAAGTCTTCAAAACGTGGGAGTTATGAAGACAAACGATAGAAATAAACCTAATACCCTGCAGCGGAAGGTAGACTACACTAGGCAAGCCATAGTCAAGTATTCAATAGAGTGAAAGCACAATGACTAATAGCAGCAATGTAGTAAGGATCAGGTAGGAAGATATTGTGAAGCTAGACAGAACACGCAGTCACTCAGTGAAGACAAAAGATAGCGCAAACATACAATGACTTCACAAGGAGTAACAGTAAGTAAAGGGAAGGGAAGATGAAACCAGTGATTCGCTGAAGACAATGATTTGTTGGACCAGTTCCAGTTGCTGTGACAACTGTACGTCTGGTTAGGGCGGCTAGATATTTAAGCCTTAGGACACACAGTCCCGGACACCCAGTCCTGAACACGCAGCTCAGGACACCTAGTCCTCACCGTATTCCCCTTGAGCTAAGGTCACACAGACCTCACCCAATCACTCTGGTAAGTCTTCAAGGTAGACTCCCAAACCTTCACAGACTTTGTTCACCGGCAATCCACAATGTCTCTTGGATGCTCAGAACGCGACGCCTAACCGGCTGGAGGATGCACAGTCCTCAAGTGTAATAAGTCCTCAGATCACACAGACAAGAAGACTTAAGTGATGCCTAAATCTCTTTGGCTCTGGGTGGTTAGGGCTTTATCCTCGCAAGGAATTCTCTCTCAAAGGCTTCGAGGTGGGTTGCTCTCAAACGACAAAAGACATACTCCCAATCTGAGCAGCCAACCGTTTATGGTTGTAGGGGGTGGGCTATTTATAGCCACTTGGCAACCCGACCTGATTTGTCCGAAATGACCCTGGGTCACTAAGGAACTGACATGTGTTCCAACGGTCATATTTCAAACTCACACGACAACTTTACTTGGGCTGCAAGCAAAGCTGACTTGTCCGACTCTGGACAAGATTCGCTCTCATAGTCTTCACTCGAAGACATAGGTTTTGGTTAGGCATCACTTCAGTCATTCTGACTGGTTCTCTTGGACCCCACTTAACAGTACGGTGGTTCCTATGACTCAACACAAAAGAAAGAGAACTACGAAAGATCTAAGTCTTCGAGCTCCATAGGCTTCATGTGGTGTCCTCTCTTGTCATAGTCTTCAATGTGAATATCTTCATATACCACCTTTGACTTCAATGTCTTCATACATTTTTAGGGGTCATCTCTGGTAGGAAAACCGAATCAATGAGGGACTTCTACCTGTGTTATCCTGCAATTCTCACACACACATTAGTCCCTCAACTAGGTTTGTCGTCAATACTCCAAAACCAACTAGGGGTGGCACTAGATGCACTTACAATCTCCCCCTTTTTGGTGATTGATGACAAACTACTTGAAGTTTTCAACGGGGAATATAATCTGTGGAATTGTAAAGGATAAGGAATTGTCTTCATAAGTTGCAAGGGCTCCCCCTGAAGATGTGCATATAAGTAATTTGCTTTTGGAATGCAAATGCACATGGCAGGTTGTATCCAGTTCAACTTATGATGACAATCCACTATGCATGTGAAAGTATATGAAGATAATGACATGCATAATGGAAAATGGACGTCTGCAGAATGATCTAAGTGCGGAATTTATCGTCGCACATGCGGAATTTATCATCGCAAAACAAGGTGGCAGATAAGTAGGAGACGACCATCGAGTTTAAGTGTTACAACTCAAAGAACCAAATGTAGCAAAACGAGAGTTGTAAGCACGAAGCAAAATATAAAGCACCCGCCCATATGGACCCGCTTGAAGACTATCAACCTCATATGCTTCTCCCCCTTTTGTCAGTAAGGACCAAAAAGGTTTGAAGACATAGAGCATCTACTCGTTCCCATGAGGAGTAGGTGAAGTAGCAGGGTCGTTGGTGGTGTTTGGCGGTGCTGAAGAGCTTGGAGCAGAGTCGAAGCGTGCTGAAGGAGGTGGCGGTGAAGTACCATCGTCTTCATCCTCGATGACTCTGGCAGTCACAGTTGCAACAGAGGAAGAGAACTCAGAGTCTTCAAGGGATGGAGTTCGTCGCAGCACAGCCCTTCGAGGAGGTGTGGAGTCAAACTTGAAATGCTCAGTGAAGCCATCCTCTTGAAGATCATCTTCAGAACACATCATTGTTAGCCCTTTCCATGTGCGGCGAGAGGTTTCATGGGCAACAAAAGCATTCTTGGTGGCAAGATTGCGAATGCGATTAACATCCACCAAGAGGCTTTGCATCTGACGCTTCAGCCAGTCATGATGCCTATCCTGTTTTTGATGAAGAGCCACAAGAAGCTCTCGGTTGTTGAGAACACGAGTGCGCTTCTTGGGTCATGGAGCAGTTGTACTATCAGTGGCTTCAGTGGAAGCAGGATGTGGTGCACGTGTAGTGCCAGCCAAGGGATACACATGAGTGACTGCTTCAACTCCTTCAATGTTCTGAGAGAAACTCTGATGCTCTGCATTCTGAAGACTTAGAGGTTCTTTGGCAGGCTCAGGATAGATGGCTTCAATAGACATATCCACATCAGGCAGAAAAATCCGATGATTGCGAGCAGATGGCTGATATAAGATGGCGGAGTGAAGTTTGATCAGCCGCATTACCCATGGGGCATAGAACTTCAAGCCAAACAGATCAGAGCCTGATGCAGCAAGTTGGCGAATGAATAAGTCCTGTGCATTGAAGCATTTTCCATGAAGAATATAGAAGACCAAAGTCTTCATTGCACCCTCAAGCTTGGCATTTGGAGAGTGCCCTTTGATGGGCCAGAGAGTTCGCCTGATGATGTGATAGATGGTTCTTGGCAGATACTCAAGGTCTTCAATGAAGAACTCCGTGGGATAAGCAGCATCTTGGGGCAATGGCTTCATCATGCTGAGCATCTGACTCATATCAGGTTCAGGCTTCTGAGAGATGCTCTCAATAGCTTCACTATGAAGCTGACAGCCATGCTCGTAGAGATCACCAGGAGTGGGCAAACCAGTGAGCTCAATGATGTCAAATGCATTGGCTTCGTGATGAACGTTTCCTGTCATCCACTCCAGGACCCAAGTCTTCGGATCTCTGCTGTACCCGCGGATGTGAAGTGTGGCATAGAATTGGAGCAGCAACTCTTCATTCCAATGCTCTTGGTCAGTAACGAACGGCAGCAGTCCAACTTCCTTGAAGCAATCCAAAGCTTCTTCCAGACAGGGCAGACCAGCTATAGCTCCAATGTCAAGGCGCTTGTGTGGGAATATGCGACCTTGGTTGTAAAGAATGCATGAGTAATAGCTTCGTTGCGGATAGCTCCAGAACCGATCAGATGATATCCTTTCCCTTGAGTAGGGGTTCCTAGAGCTATCGAAGAATGTGTTGTCTGCTCTGAAGCCATTGATATTGAAGGAGCCAGGTGCTGATGCAGGACCTGGGAACCTTGGCAATCTTGGGATTGGCTTCTGTACCTGAGGCCTGTGCTCAACATGATAGTCGAACTGGGGACCGGCAGCAGACTCAGGAACAGAAGTGGCGGGATCAGTGGCTTCGTTGTCTTCTGATGCTTTTGTTGGGGAGGGCTCCACATTAGCTTCATTGGTGGTTGTGGCAGCCGCAAGATTTTCAAGCATGTTCTCCTTGAGAACTGCTTCTTGGTAGGACAGGGGAGTGGCAACTTGGGGGACTTCTTCTTCCGCGGCTGATGCAGCTGGAATGTATTCAGCAGAGACTTGAGGCCTTGGACCTTTGCGAAGCCTGCGCAACGTAGGCGACGCCTGTGGAGTTGGAGTCGGCTGGGCCTCAAGGTCTTCTTCCTCTTGTGGGCGATCTGCCCATGAAGCATTCTGTGCAATTGGCGTCAGTGGATGACCAATGCTGATGAGTTCGCTGTTCTCGAGCTGAGGAAGGACTGCACCATCTTCTACATGGTCATGTTGACCAATGTCTTCAGCAGCGATGGGATCAGCTGCTGGAAAGTCTTCAGCTTCATGAGCCTCTGTGGAAGTAGGCTCAGGGATTGTCAGTTGACGTTCAGCGTCAGGATAAACCATAGAAATAGGTTCTACTATCAAAGGCTCTGTGGGAGCAGCCCGATCTTTCTTGGTCTTCCTCTTCTTCTTGGAGGGGGCAGTAGGAGAGGCTTCAGGATGTTTCCTCTTCCTGGCTTCAGCCTCAGCAGTCCTCGTCTTCTTGAGCTCTGAAGCGGTTGACCGGCTTTTTGGCTTCGAGCCAGTCATTCTTGTTGGGAAGACAATAGGAACTGCTTCCTGCCTTGGTGCGTCGGGATCAGCCGTAGCAGGCTTCTTCTTCTTCTTTGCAGCCATCCTGGGGTCGATGCCAGGATGCCCAAGGGCCTTGCGCTTCTCAGCCTCATTGTAGGCTTGCGCACATCTGTCAGCCAGAGCCTTCATGTGCTCACGCGAACCCTGAGCTTCTGCACGTTTCTTCAGAAAGGCTTCCTTGAGCTCATGCATCGTGATCTTGAAGTTCTTCACTTCTTGCACACTGAGCTTGGCCATATGCTTCTTGAACTGAGCCTTTTCATAGTCAATCTTTTGCTTCAGTTCAACAATGCGTTGGGCGACAGCTAGCTCTGAAGCAATGGTGCCTTGGAAGGCGACACTGAGGCCAATGGGTAGTTGCAGATCTTCAAAGTTGATGTTTGGCGTGTCAAACCACTCGTCAATGAAGTTGTGGATGATGGTTACATCAAAGAGAGACAGATCATTGAAGATTTATGCTTCTTCTTTGCTCTTGATGAGTTGCTCAAGAGCGTCATCTACAAGATCTTCATCGCTTGACAGATCAATGGCATCATTGCGCAGAATGGCAGCAGCTGTTAGCTCTTGGCCGGTGTGTGGCAGAGGCATCTTGGCCTTCTGGGGCTTGGAGATGCATGATAAATCTTCGGACTGCACACTGTCTTCAGGAGGTGCAATTGCCAGTGGCTTCGCCCATGAGATTTTTGGTGAAGGGGCAGGCTTTGAAGCTTTAGGCTTCTTCAGCTTCTTTGTCTTCGGCGCTGCAGGCGCTTCATCTGATTCAGCGTCAGCTGCAGGCTCATTCACTGCAGTCCCTTGAACCAAGACATGGGTGATGAGGCCTTCAAGGTTGTAGAAAGGACCGATGACATTGGGTTCTGCATCTCGTGTGCCATCAGCCCTTGGAGCTGAGGGACCAGGGTTGAAGTCTAGTCCCAATGTCTTCTTGTTTTGCTTCGTTGAGTTCTGGGCAAACTGGAAGTTGCGCTTGAACAGATTGTCGTCACGACACCATAGTAGTGACGATGGGTGTGCATCAGCAGGCTGTGGCCCACGGACCATGCAGGGATAGAAGCCTTGTGCAATGGCTTCATCTCTGGACCTGGGTAGAAGATTCTTGTATAGGATATCTCCCCACGGTCTCTTGATGGCATTTTTCACAGCATATTCCTGGGTTACAAATCGGTATTTGAACCATTGTTCTGCCCAATATCTTCGAATCCATTGGATTCAGGTCTTGCGCTGATTGTAATCCTCTTCAGGATCTGTCTTGTACAGTTCTGAGAGGTCATCTGGCAGATCTCTGGATGTTTCTCCACGACGCTTTCTGCCACCCTTCCTTGCTGATTTCTCTGAAGCCATAAACTTTAAACTGAAAGGCTTCAACACGTTCAAAGGCTTCAAAGGTTTTCGCTTGCTGGACAAACAGGAACTGGCTTCGGGAGAATTTATGTGATGCTGTAAGAATTCTGCAAATGAATGCAGACTATGAGAACCAAAGGATTCTCCCACGGACATGTACCTATGACAGCATTTAGGTGCGAGGGAAGGGGAAGAGGTCATATGCATTCTCAGAAGATTTTGAAGATAAATTAGTTTAGAAGACATTGACCTCATCGTGCGAAGACATTCACTCATAAATAAGAAGTTGGTTCCAGATTTGTACGAATCCACAGATTAGTACAAGTGAGGAATCTAACTACTTTGTGAAGCACAAGTGAATATACTAGGCATGTCATGAGATGCAGTATGAGAGAGATCTAACTTGTGTGAATAGAAACTGCTTGTGGTAGAAAGTGACAAAGCCATAGGATCAACGGTGCTGTAAAAAGGAAGTTTTATTTACCACACTAAGAACTGCTAGACGGAGTGGAAGATGAGGCCGAGCAGTTCGATCTTCCGTGCCCTAACTTGGCGACGGAGGACACCTACGGCGATGGCGGAGAGGACGATGTCCGCGGTCGGCGTGAAGACGGCGTCGGAGAGGTTGCGGCAGCGAAGCGCTTCGTCGCTGGCGTCGTCGAGGGCTAGCGGTGGCGCTAGGGTTCGTGGGAGAGTGGGAGAAGAGATAATGACCGCTATGAAGTGTGTATTTATAGGTACAGGGGCGGCACTGCGTTATTACACAGGTGCCCCTGGCGATTCGCATCTGAGGAACACGTGGCCATTATGCAGAATTTTGGGGTTTGTTCCATGTCCCACGCACGCCTGGATTGTCGGGTGGTCGTTCCTACTTCTCCGGGTTTCATGTGGAGGAATGAGCATTGAAAACGGACTTAATGGTTGTCTCTGTATCTTCTGCTATCAAGGATGCAGAGAAGACATTCGACAGTTTCAATAGAATGCATATGATTTGGAGAGATAGAATTTGAGATAGAAAGCATAGAGAGGTCAGGGTCCGATCACATTCACTTAGTTCAAAAGATTCAACAAGAAGACATAGCTTTAAGTGAATGTTGTAGAGGACAGAACACTAGCATATATATATCTATATAATCAACATAGTGAAGATAATCATGAAGATATGTTGAGATTGAAGCCAAACCAAATGTGAAGACATAGCAAATATAACGCTATGAGTGAAACACTTCAAATAGAACATTTGGTGGTGGCGTTACCCACCGTATAGGAAGTATTAGACCCAGACACGGCGCACAATTATCGTGGCGCTCCGAAGCCAAATTCCACATTAATGTATTCACACTTAGAATGTATGTCTTCATTGATTGAAGATATACTTTACTTCATGTGTTGCACATCTAAGTCATCAACATGCATAAGGGTTAGGATGTGTGCCTGATCACAGGACATTTGAGGATTCCAGGATATTTAGCTCACACCGCAACTTGCAAAATCTCTTCTCATCCAAGGGCTTGGTGAAGATATCTGCCAATTGCTCTTCAGTGTTGACGTGTATGATATCAATATCTTCCTTCACAACATGACCTTTGAGAAAGTGATTTTGAATTTCAATGTGCTTTGTCTTCGAGTGCTGAACTGGGTTGTTGGCAATCTTGATGGCACTTTCGTTGTTGCAGTAAAGTGGCACTTGCTTCAGATGAATGCCATAGTCCTTGAGTGTTTGCTTCATCCACAGAAGCTGAGCGCAGCAAGATCCAGCAGCAATGTATTCGGATTCAGCAGTGGAGAGAGATACACAGTTCTGCTTCTTTGAAGACCAACATACAAGTGGTCGTCCCAGAAAGTGACATGTGCCTGATGTAGACTTGCGATCAACTTTGTCACCAGCATAATCAGCATCCGAGAATCCAACCAGATCAAATTCTGAGCCCTTTGGATACCATAATCCTAGAGTTGGGGTGTGAGCCAAATATCGAAGAATTCACTTCACAGCTAAGTGATGCGACTCCTTTGGTGCCGCTTGAAATCGAGCACACATGCAAACACTAAGCATAATATCTGGCCTAGATGCACATAGATAAAGTAAAGAACCAATCATGGAGCGGTATACCTTTTGATCGAACTCTTTACCATTGTCGTCGGGACCCAGATGATGTTTGGCTGGCATTGGTGTCGTGAAGCCTTTGCAGTCTTGCATACCAAACTTCTTCAGGCAATCTTTGAGATACTTTTCTTGAGATATGAAGATGCCGTTGCGTTGTTGTCGGATTTGAAGACCGAGGAAGAACTTCAGCTCTCCCATCATGGACATCTGATATTGCTCTTGCATCATATATCCAAACTCTTCACTGTACTTCAGGCCCGAGGGGCTTGTTTGAGGCCATACAGTGCCTTGTTGAGCTTGTATACCATGTCAGGATGTTTTGGATCTTCAAAGCCAGGCGGTTGCGCAACATACACTTCTTCTTCAATCTTGCCATTGAGAAAAGCACTCTTCACATCCATTTGATATAGAAGTATGTTATGATGATTTTCATAGGCCAGCAGTATGCGTATGGCTTCAAGTCTAGCCACAGGAGCAAATGTTTCATCGAAGTCAATGCCTTCCACTTGAGTATATCCTTGAGCAACGAGACGAGCTTTGTTTCTGACAACTTGACCATGTTCATCTTGCTTGTTGCGGTATATCCATTTGGTGCCTATTATATTGTGCTTCCGTGGATCAGGACGCTTAACCAGTTCCCATACATTATTCAGCTCAAACTGTTGAAGCTCTTCTTGCATGGCTTGAATTCATTCAGGTTCCATGAAGGCTTCTTCAACTTTCTTGGGTTCTGTTATTGAGACGAATGCGAAGTGCCCACAAAAATTTGCTAGCTGAGTTGCCCTTGAACGAGTGAGTGGACCGGGTGCATTGATGCTATCAATTATTCTTTCAATCTGCACTTCATTGGCAACGCGAGG
>NC_053023.1:406973971-406991778 GCF_003073215.2 Triticum urartu
GCCATGGAGAGTGGTATCCTCAGCAGAGGGGTTAGTCCACATCAACAGTTGAAGATATTGCAACAGTAGCAGCAGTAGAACATTCAGCAACAGAAGTAGCAGTTATCACGCTCAATGCATTTAAGACATGGTGGTTCAAATCCTTCCTGAGCGGAACTGATCTGTTTGGCGCAAAGTGACTCGTTTTCCTTTTGAAGATCTTCATGAGCCGCTCTCAATTTCTCAAGATCTTGCTTCCTTTGAAGATAATCATAGGAAAGCTTTTCATGAGTTGTTGAGAGCGTTTCATGACGACTTTCAAGTTCCTCATACTTAACGTGAAGATTTTTATGTCTTCAATTAAGGACTCAGATCGAGTCATTTCAGCGCCTAACAGATCATCGCTTTTGTCTAACAGTTTTTGAATATGTTCCATGGCTTTCTGTTGTTCAGTTGCAATTTTAGCAAGTGTTTTGTAGCTGGGTTGAACCACAATCAGAGTCATCGTCACTGGATGTTTGATAGTGAGTAGTGCGTGTGTTTACCTTGGCACCGCGTGCCATGAAGCAGTAGGTAGGAGGAGTAGTCCTTGTCATTTGCATCGGTGTCGGTGATGAAGTCATTGTCTTCAGTGTTGAAGATGGACTTGGCAACGTATGCTGTAGCCAGACTCGCAACGCCAGAATCGGACTCCTCCTCAGACTCCACCTCCGCCTCCTCAGAAGCGGACTCCTCTCTGAATCCATTTCCTTGCCAACAAACGCACGTGCCTTGCCAGATGAGCTCTTCTTGTGTGATGAAGACTTTGAGGAAGACTTGGGAAGACTTTGAGTATTTCTTCTTCTTCTTGTCGTCAGAGTCATATTCCTTGCTCTTCTTCTTCTTCTTTGTTCTCATTGTCCCACTGCGGACACTCAGAGATGATGGCCAGGTTTCTTGCACTTGTGCATGTTTCTCTTCTTATAGTCATGAGCAGAAGCTTCATCATTCCTTGAGCTTGATCGTGAAGACTTTCTGAAGCCTTTCTTCTTGGTGAATTTGGAACTTCTTCACAAGCATAGCAAGTTCCTTCCAATGTCTTCAGGATCATCAGAACTGCTGTCAGATTCTTCTTCAGATGAGGAAACAGCTTTTGCCTTCAAGGCACGAGTTCCCATAGTTGGACCGTAGAATGTCTCTTTTCTCAGAAAGCTGAAACTCATGTGTGTTGAGCCTCTCAAGTATGTCAGACGGATCGAGTGTCTTGAAATCAGGACGTTCTTGAATCATCAGGGCTAGGGTGTCAAACGACTGTCAAGTGATCTCAGTAGTGTCTTGACGACTTCATGCTTGGTGATCTCAGTAGCGCCAAGGGCTTGAAGCTCATTCGTGATGTCAGTGAGTCGATCAAACGTGAGCTGGACATTCTCATTGTCATTTCTCTTGAAGCGGTTGAAGAGGTTGCGAAGGACACTGATTCTCTGATCTCTCTGGGTTGAGACGCCTTCGTTGACCTTGGAGAGCCAGTCCCAGACCAGCTTAGATGTTTCCAAAGCACTCACACGGCCATACTGTCCTTTGGTCAGATGACCACAGATGATATTCTTGGCGGTAGAGTCCAGTTGAACGAACTTCTTGACATCAGCAGCAGTGACACCTTCTCCAGCCTTGGGAACGCCGTTCTTGACGACATACCATAGGTCGATCAATGGCTTCAAGATGCATGCGCATCTTATTCTTCCAGTAGGGATATTCAGTTCCATCGAAGACGGGGCACGCAGCGGAGACTTTGATTATCCCTGCAGTCGACATAGCTAAAACTCCAGGTGGTTAAACCGAATCACACAGAACAAGGGAGCACCTTGCTCTGATACCAATTGAAAGTGCATTATATCGACTAGAGGGGGGGTGAATAGGCGATTTTTATGAAAGTCTTCAAAACGTGGGGTTATGAAGACAAACGATAGAAATAAACCTAATACCCTGCAGCGGAAGGTAGACTACACTAGGCAAGCCATAGTCAAGTATTCAATAGAGTGAAAGCACAATGACTAATAGCAGCAATGTAGTAAGGATCAGGTAGGAAGATATTGTGAAGCCAGACAGAACACGCAGTCACTCAGTGAAGACAAAAGATAGTGCAAACATACAATGACTTCACAAGGAGCAACAGTAAGTAAAGGGAAGGGAAGATGAAACCAGTGACTCGTTGAAGACAATGATTTGTTGGACCAGTTCCAGTTGCTGTGACAACTGTACGTCTGGTTGGGCGGCTAGGTATTTAAACCTTAGGACACACAGTCCCGGACACCCAGTCCTGAACACGCAGCTCAGGACACCCAGTCCTCACCGTATTCCCCTTGAGCTAAGGTCACACAGACCTCGCCCAATCACTCTGTAAGTCTTCAAGGTAGACTCCCAAACCTTCACAGACTTTGTTCACCGGCAATCCACAATGTCTCTTGGATGCTCAGAACGCGACGCCTAACCGGCTGGAGGATGCACAGTCCTCAAGTGTAATAAGTCTTCAGATCACACAGACAAGAAGACTTAAGTGATGCCTAATTCTCTTTGGCTCTGGGTGGTTAGGGCTTTATCCTCGCAAGGAATTCTCTCTCAAAGGCTTCGAGGTGGGTTGCTCTCAAACGACAAAAGCCGTACACTAACTCTGAGCAGCCAACCGTTTATGGTTGTAGGGGGTGGGCTATTTATAGCCACTAGGCAACCCAACCTGATTTGTCCGAAATGACCCTGGGTCACTAAGGAACTGACACGTGTTCCAACGGTCAGATTTCAAACTCACACGGCACTTTACTTGGCTACAAGCAAAGCTGACTTGTCCGACTCTGGACAAGATTCGCTCTCATAGTCTTCACTCGAAGACATAGGTTTTGTTTAAGCATCACTTCAGTCATTCTGAATGGTTCTCTTGGACCCCACTTAACAGTACGGTGGTTTATGACTCAACACAAAAGAAAGAGAACTACAAAAGATCTAAGTCTTCGAGCTCCATAGGCTTCATGTGGTGTCTTCTCTTGTCATAGTCTTCAATGTGAATATCTTCATATACCACCTTTGACTTCAATGTCTTCATGCATTTTTAGGGGTCATCTCTGGTAGGAAAACCGAATCAATGAGGGACTTCTACCTGTGTTATCCTGCAACTCTCACAAACACATTAGTCCCTCAACTAGGTTTGTCGTTAATACTCCAAAACCAACTAGGGGTGGCACTAGATGCACTTACAGGCACACCCCTCCCGATCAACGGGACACTGTTTTAACTGTAGGAGGTTCGTTTCCTCCGTTTTGCGGTACGCCAGACCCCTCCTGGTGAACAGGATCCCGTTTCGACCGTGGCCGGTCGAACACAAGGCCGTTTCCTCCGTTCTGCAGTACGCTAGGCCACGTTTCCATCGGTTGTCCCATCCAAGCCGGTTGGCTCCCGATGAACACGACAACGCATTTCATTCCGACCCAGCCGGTTGCCTCCCCATGATCACTACGACGGCGCAGTTTCTCTGTTCCGACCCAGCCATGTACACGAGCCCTTGTCGTACGTATACGCGAGTAGGCATTCGACACCCTGCCCGTATGTAAATGCGTGGCCGTATTTACTTTCTTGCACCCTGGCCGTTGTACGTACGTGTACATGCTACGTGTGCGCCTGTACTACAACATGTTCCCTTCCTTACACGCCCACGGTTCATCGCAAACAGACCGATCGTATGTACGTACACGTTCGCGACCAGAATGACAACGCTACGTACGCTTCGACCATGTGGGTCCCGACTGTCAGGCACTTCCTTGTGTGCGAAGATGTAGCTGGTGGGTCCCAGCAGTCAGGGGGGCGAATCATTTTTTGTCCGTAATATGGATGCACTTCCTTGCATGCGAAGATGTAGCTGTTGGGTCCCAGCAGTCAGGGGGAAACATTTTTTCACAAAATACGGTGGCCCGTCCAGTGGGTCCCTACTGTCAGGTGGAGGAATAATTATTTTGCGTGTAATAAGGAGGCACTTCCTTGCTGCGGCCGTGGACCCAGTTGTCAGTCTCTCAACGTACAGTACTCTCCCGATGGAAGTCGTTTGTTGACCATATTGACCATGCCGTACCGAGACCACGCGGCGGTGGAAGACAGCGAGGCAGAACGATGCGGAGCCGGGGGAGACACAGCAGTGGATGCCCACGCGGAGAGGAGTACAAGGGTTCACTGGTTTCACTGCGGTGTGAGGCTGCCATCGCCGCAGGGCCTGGCTAGCGGTGGGAGTAGTAGGGGCGGTGAGGCCTCCGCGGTAGCACAGCCGGCCACGGGAGGCAAGAGCACGCGGTGGTTTGGACGGCTGGAGCAAGAAAATTAAAGGTTGAAGAAGCAGGACGACCGTTGGATGTTAACAATCCAATGGTTATTGGTGATAGAATCGTTTGTTGACTAAGTTGACAAAGCGCTCCGTCTGTGTCAACTTAGGTTAGGCCCACAAGTCAGCCTCCCACTATGGTGGGTCCCAGCTAGCAGGGGAGTATTCATTTTTTTGTGTAATAAGGAGGCACTTCCTTGCGTGCGAAGATATAGCTGGTGGGTCCGAGCTGTCATCGGGAGTATTCATTCTTTTTGGTGTAATAAGGAGGAGGTACTTGCTTGCGTGCGGCCACGAACCATGTGGGTCCCAACTGTCAGCCTCTCCATGTACGTTCCCTGTTCGATGTTGTCGTTTGTTGACAACGTTGACCACGCCATGCCGAGAACACCAGCGCGATGGACGACGGCGAGACCCAGGAAGGGAATGACCCGGAAGCGGCAAAGCCACATCAGTGGAGGGATGTGGGTGAGTAGAGGGATGGCCTGGCCAGCGGTGGGAGTAGTAGGGGCGGTGAGGCCTGATACGTTCCATTTTGCATCATGCTTTTATATCGATATTTATGCATTGTAGGTTGTTATTACACATATGATCACAATACTTATGCTATTCTCTCTTATTTTACAAGGTTTACATGAAGAGGAGAATGTTGGCAGCTGGAATTCTGGGCTGGAAAAAGGAAGCCAAATATTAGAGACCTATTCTGCACAACTCCAAAGTCCTGAAACTTTCACGGAGCAAGTTTAATAATATATAAAAAATTGGGCGAAAGAAGTACCAGAGGGGGCACCCACCGTCCACAGGGTGGGGGCGTGCCTACCCCCTGGGGGCGCGCCCTGCCTCGTGGGCCCCCTGGCAGCCCTCGTATGCCCATTCTTTGGCTATAGGAGTCTTTCGTCAAGAAATAAATCATAAGCAAGCTCACGGGGAGAAACTCCACGCCATGAGGCGGAACCAATCTAGGCTCCAGCGGAGCTGTATCTGCTAAGGAAACTTCCCTCCGGGAGGGGAAATCATCACCATCGTCATCACAACAATCCTCTCATCGGGAGGGGGTCAATCTCCATCAACATCTTCACCAGCACCATCTCATCTCAAACCCTAGTTCATCTCTTGTATCCAATCTTTGTATCCAAACCTCAGATTGGTACCTGTGGGTTGCTAGTAGTGTTGATTACTCCTTGTAGTTGATGCTAGTTGGTTTACTTGGTGGAAGATCATATGTTCAGATCCATTATGCATATTAATACCCCTCTGATTATGAACATGAATATGATTTGTGAGTAGTTACGTTTGTTCCTGAGGACATGGGAGAAGTCTTGCTATAAGTAGTCATGTGAATTTGGTATTCGTTCGATATTTTGATGAGATGTATGTTGTCTTTCCTCTAGTGGTGTCATGTGAACGTCGACTACATGACACTTCACCATTGTTTGGGCCTAGAGGAAGGCATTGGGAAGTAATAAGTAGATGATGGGTTGCTAGAGTGACAAAAGCTTAAACCCTAGTTTATGTGTTGCTTCGTAAGGGGCTGATTTGGATCCATATGTTTCATGCTATGGTTAGGTTTACCTTAATACTTCTATTGTAGTTGCAGATGCTTGCAATAGGGGTTAATCATAAGTGGGATGCTTGTCCAAGGAAGGATGGTACCCAAGCACCGGTCCACCCACATATCAAATTATCAAAGTACCGAACGCGAATCATATGAACGTGATGAAAACTAGCTTGACGATAATTCCATGTGTCCTCGGGAGCGCTTTCCTTTATAAGAGTTTCCAGGCTTGTCTTTGCTACAAAAAGGATTGGGCCACTTTCTGCACCTTATTTACTTTTATTATTGTTACTCATTACAAATTACCTTATCACAAAACTATCTGTTACCGATAATTTCAGTGCTTGCAGAGAATACCTTCTGAAAACTGCTTATCATTTCCTTCTGCTCCTCATTGGGTTCGACACTCTTACTTATCGAAAAGGCTATGATAGATCCCCTACACTTGTGGGTCATCAAGACTCTTTTCTGGCACGTTGCCGGGGAGTGAAGCGCCTTTGGTAGGTGGAATTTGGTAAGGAAAAAATTATATAGTGTGCTGAAATTTACTGTCACTTGTTACTATGGAACATAATCCTTTGAGGGGCTTGTTCGGGGTATCTTCACCCTGACCAGTAGAGCAAAGAGTTGCTCCTCAACCTACTGAAACCTACTGAAAATGTTTACTTTGAAATTCCTTCGGGTATGATAGAGAAACTGCTAGCTAATCCTTTCATAGGTGATGGAACATTACATCCCGATTTGCACCTAATCTATGTGGATGAAGTTTGTGGATTATTTAAGCTTGCAGGTATGCCCGAGGATGTTATCAAGAAGAAGGTCTTCCCTTTATCTTTGAAGGGAAAGGCATTGACATGGTTTAGGCTATGTGATGATATGGGATCATGGAACTTACAACCGATTGAAATTGGAATTTCATCAGAAGTTTTATCCTATGCATCTTGTTCATCGTGATCGTAATTATATATATAATTTTTGGCCTCGCGAAGGATAAAGCATCTCTCAAGCTTGGGGAGGCTTAAGTCAATGTTATATTCATGCCCCAATCATGAGCTCTCAAGAGAAATTATTATTCAAAAATTTTATGCTCGGCTTTCTCTCGATAATCGCTCCATGCTCGATACTTCTTGTACTGGCTCTTTTATGATGAAGACTATTGAATTCAAATGGGATTTATTGGAAAGAATTAAACGCAACTCTGAAGATTGGGATCTGATGAAGGTAAGGAGTCGGTATAACACCTAAGTTTGATTGTGTTAAATATTTATGGATACCGATGCTTTCTGTCAATTTAGCACTAAATATGGACTTGACTCTGAGATAGTAGCTCTTTCTGTGAATCCTTTGCCACTCATGTTGATCTCCCTAAGGAGAAGTGGTTAAATAATCCTCCCATTAGAGGTAAAAGTGGTTGCACCTATTAAAGTTGAAAGAAAGAACTATCACTTATAATGATCCTGTTGTTCCTACTGCTTATATTGCACCTATTATTGCTATGGTTAAATATATCTTGGAAGATAATATTGATGGGCGTGTTATTTACTTCTGTGATGAAGCTGCTAGAATTGCTAGACCCATACTAAAAATGAACATAGACCTATTGTAGGCATGCCTATTATTTCTGTTAAAAGTAGGAGATCATTGCTATCATGGATTATGTGATATGGGTGCTAGTGCAAGTGCAATACCTCATTCCTTGTATAAAGAAATTATGCATGATATTGCACCTGCTGAGATAGAGGAAATTGATGTTACAATTAAGCTTGCCAATAGAGACACTATTTCCCCAGTTGGGATTGTTAGAGATGTTGAAGTCTTGTGTGGGAAAGTTAAATATCCTGCTGATTTTCTTGTTCTTGGTTCCCCACAAGATAACTTTTGTCCCATTATATTTGGTAGACCCTTCTTGAATACTGTTAATGCTAAGATAGACTACAATAAGGATATTGTTCTGTTGGTTTAGGGGATATGTCTCATGAATTTAATTTTGCTAAATTTTGTAGACAACCCCATGATAAAGAATTGCCTAGTAAAGATGAAATTATTGGTCTTGCTTCTATTGTGTGCCTCCTAGTGATCCTTTAGAACAATATTTGCTAGACCATGAAAATGATATGTTTATGAATGAAAGAAGGGAAATAGATGAAGTATTCTTTAAACAGGGACCTATTTTGAAACACAACTTGCCTGTTGAAATCCTAGGGGATCCTCCTCCACCTAAGGGTGATCCCGTGTTTGAGCTTAAACCTTTACCTGATACTCTTAAATATGCTTATCTTGATGAGAAAGAGATATATTTGTTATTATTAGTGCTAACCTTTCAGAGCATGAAGAAAAGAAATTATTGAAAACTCTGAAGAAGCACCGTGCTGCTATTGGATATACTCTTGATGATCTTAAGGGCATTAGTCCCACTCTATGCCAGCACAAAATAAAATTGGAGAAAGGATGCGAAACCGGTTGTTGATCACCAACGACGGTTAAATCCTAAGATGAAAGAAGTGGTAAGAAAAGAAATACTAAAGCTTCTGGAGGCAGGTATAATTTATCCCGTTGCTGATAGTCAGTGGGTAAGTCCATGTCCATTGTGTCCCTAAGAAGGGAGGTATTACTATTGTTCCTAATGATAAAGATGAATTGATCCCACAAAGAATTGTTACAGGTTATAGAATGGTAATTGATTTCCGAAAATTAAATAAAGCTACTAAAGGATCATTACCCTTTACCTTTTATTGATCAAATGCTAGAAATATTATCCAAACATACACATTTTTGCTTTCTAGATGGTTATTCTGGTTTCTCTCAAATACCGTGTCAAAAGAGGATCAAATAAAAGACAACTTTTACTTGCCCTTTCGGTACCTCTGCTTATAGACGTATGCCTTTTGGTTATGCAATGCACCTACTACCTTTCAAAGATGTATGACTGCTATATTCTCTGAACTTCTGAAAAATTGTTGAGGTATTCATGGATGATTTTTCTGTGTATATGGAACTTCTTTTGATGATTGCTTAAGCAACCTTGATCGAGTTTTGCAGAGATGTGAAGAAACTAATCTTGTCTTGAATTGGGAGAAGTGCC
This sequence comes from Triticum urartu, assembly GCF_003073215.2. Classification (NCBI taxonomy): domain Eukaryota; kingdom Viridiplantae; phylum Streptophyta; class Magnoliopsida; order Poales; family Poaceae; genus Triticum; species Triticum urartu. The sequence continues at coordinate 406,982,924 of NC_053023.1, forward strand.
ACTTTATGGTTAATGAAGGTATTGTCTTGGGGCATAAAATTTCTGAAAGAGGTATTGAAGTTGATAAAGCTAAAGTTGATGCTATTGAAAAGGTGTCATGTCCTAAGGACATTAAAGGTATAAGAAGTTTCCTTGGTCATGCCGGTTTTTATAGAGGTTCATTAAGGACTTCTCTAAAATTTCTAGGCCTCTGACTAATCTCTTACAAAAAGATGTTCCTTTTGTCTTTGATGATGATTGTGTAGAAGCATTTGAAATACTTAAGAAAGCTTTGATTTCTGCACCTATTGTTCAGCCTCCTGATTGGAATCTACCATTTCAAATTATGTGTGATGCTAGTGATTATGATATAGGGGCTGTTCTAGGACAAAGAGTTGATAAGAAATTAAATGTTATCCAATATGCTAGTAAAACTCTAGACAGTGCCCAAAGAAATTATGCTACTACTAAAAAGAATTTTTAGCAGTTGTATTTGCTTGTGATAAGTTCAGACCTTATATTGTTGATTCTAAAGTAACTGTTCACACTGATCATGCTGCTATTAAATATCTTATGGAAAAGAAGATGCTAAACCTAGACTTATTAGATGGGTTCTCCTACTACAAGAATTTGATTTGCATATTATTGATAGAAAGGGAGCTGAGAACCCCGTTGCAAACAACTTGTCTAGGTTAGAGAATGTTCTTGATGACCCACTACCTATTGATGATAGCTTTCCTGATGAACAATTAGCTGTCATAAATGCTTCTCTACTGCTCCATGGTATGCTGATTATGCTAATTACATGTTGCTAAATTTATACCACCTAGTTTCACATACCAGCAGAAGAAAAAGTTTTTCTATGATTTAAGACATTACTTCTGGGATGACCCACACCTCTATAAAAAAGGAGTAGATGGTGTTATTAGACGTGTGTACTGAGCATGAACAGGAACAGATCCTATGCAAGTGTCACTCTGAGGCTTATGGAGGACACCATGCTGGAGATAGAACTGCACATAAGGTATTGCAATCTGGTTTTATTGGCCACTCTCTTCAAGGATGCCCGTAAGTTTGTCTTGTCTTGTGATGAATGTAAAAAATTGGTAATATTAGTAGACGTCAAGAAATGCCTATGAATTATTCACTTATTATTGAACCATTTGATGTTTGGGGCTTTGATTATATGGGACCTTTTTCTTCCTCTAATGGGTATACACATATTTTAGTTGCTGTTGATTATGTTACTAAGTGGGTAGAAGCTATTCCAACTAGTAGTGCTGATCATAAAACCTCTATTAAGATGCTTAAAGAAGTTATTTTTCCGAGGTTTGGAGTCCCTAGATGTTGGGGATTGAGGGAGTCCTGGATTAGGGGGTCTCCGGACAGCCAGATTATATCCTTTGGCCGGACTATTGGACTATGAAGATACAAGATATAAGACTTTGTCTCGTGTTCGGATAGGACTCTACTTGGCGTGGAAGGCAAGCTAGGCAATACGGATATGTATATCTCCTCTTTTGTAACCGACCTTGTGTAACCCTAGCCCTCTCCGGTGTCTATATAAACTGGAGGGTTTTAGTCCGTAGGACAACATACATCATACCATAGGCTAGCTTCTAGGTTTAGCCTCTCTGATCTCGTGGTAGATCTACTCTTGTACTACCCATATCATCAATATTAATCAAGCAGGACAAGGGTTTTACCTCCATCAAGAGGGCCCGAACCTGGGTAAAACTTCGTGTCCCCTGCTCCTGTTACCATCCGCCTAGACGCACAGTTCGGGACCCCCTACCCGAGATCCGCTGGTTTTGACACCGACATTGGTGCTTTCATTGAGAGTTCCTCTGTGTCGTCACCGTTAGGCTTGATGGATCCTCTATCATCATTAGCGATGGAGCCAGGGTGAGACTTTTCACCCTGGACAGACTTTTGTGTTCGGTGGCTTTGCACTGCGGGCCAATTCGCTTGGCCATCTGGAGCAGATTGAAAGCTACGCCCCTGGCCATCAGGTCAGGTTTGGAAGCTTAAACTACACGGCCGATATCCGCGGAGACTTGATCTTCGACAGATTCGAGCCTCTGCCTTGTGCGTCACGCGGTCATGATGAGTACGATTTAGCTCTACCATCCCGACAGTGTTCAGGAGATCGCACCGGCAGCCGCTCCGACCCTCAATTCGGAGCCAGTTGCGCCATCCATGGACGGGTGGATGGACCCCGCCATGGAGGCCTTACCCTCAACGGCGATCGAGCCGAACATCAACCTTACTCTGCACAAGAGCCGTGTTGACAAACTGCCGGATCTCTCTCCGGCCATGGACTCTCGAACCGCCTGCGCCCGTTCCTAGCGAATCCGATTGGGCTCCGATCATGGAGTTTACCTCCGCAGATATTTTTTAGCACTCGCCCATTGGCGACATACTGAACTCGTTAAGGTCTCTCTCCTTGTTAGGAGGATCCTGGCCGAACTATGTCGGCAGGATTGGGATGCGGACGACGAAGAAATTCGCGGCCCGCCCACCACCCACTTAGTAGCCACTGTCGATGACTTAACCGACATGCTCGACTTTGACTGCAAAGACATCGACGGTATGGACGACAATGCGGGAGACGAAGATGAACCACTGCCCACAGGGCACTGGACAACCACCTCATCATACGATATATACATGGTGGACACACCCAAAGAAGGCAATGGCGACGAGACATCGGCGGATGACCCCTCCAAGAAGCAACCCAAGCGCCGACGTCAGCGGCGCCGCTCTAAGTCCCGCCAAAGCAAAACTGGTGATACCGGCACAGGAGATAATAACACTCCGGATAGTGCCGAAGATAACAACAATCCCCTCCAGCAAGATTTAGAGCAGGAGGATGGAGGAGCCAGCCCTCCTGAGAGAGCGGCAGATGGAGAAGCGGAGGATGATAATTACATGCCCCCTCCGAAGACGAGGCAAGCCTCGCGATGACGAATTCGCCGTGCCAGAGGATCCCGTCCGAACAAGAGCGCTTCAAGCGCCGGCTTATAGCCACGGCAATAGCCTTAAGAAAAAGCAGCAGCAGCTTTCAAGCTGATCAAGATCTGCTAGCTGACAGATGGACTGAAGTCCTCGCGGCCGGGAATATAAACTCGAACGCCCCTCCAAGAGTTACCCAAAATACAGGTTGCTACCCCAACTGGAGGAAGAAGCGTATGACGCGGCTGATCGGCCACCTCATGGCCGCGATAGAGAGGCATTCCTGCCAAAAGCTCAGCTTGCACCCCGACGCCATTCAAATAAAAAGGCATGGGGAAATACGCCAGACCTGCGAGACGTATTGGAGGACAAAGCAAAACATGCATGATCGATCTACGGATCACGAGGGCGCGCCACTATGTGAGACGATAAACGTCACGCCGGATACAGTAAAAGTAAATCCGGCCGGGCCGAACACAGCGGGCAAGACTCATTGGAGCTGCGTCGCGATATAGCCCAGTACAGAGGTGCCGCACACCCCTTATGCTTCACAGATGAAGTAATGGATCATCAAATCCCAGAGGGTTTCAAACCCGTAAATATAGAATCATATGACGACACAACAGATCATGCGGTATGGATCGAGGATTTCCTCCTGCATATCCACATGGCACGCGGTGATGATCTACACGCCATTAAGTACCTCCCACTCAAACTCAAAGGACCAGCTCAACATTGGCTCAATAGCTTGCCAGCAGAGTCCATTGGCTGTTGGGAGGATCTGGAAGCCGCATTCCTCGACAACTTTCAAGGAACTTATATGCGACCACTAGATGTCGATGACTTGAGCCACATAATTCAGCAGCCAGAGGAATCGGCCAGGCAATTCTGGACACGGTTCCTAACAAAGAAAAATCTAATCATCGACTGTCCGGATGCAGAGGCTCTAGCAGCTTTCAAGCACAACATCCGCGACGAGTGGCTAGCCCGGCACCTTGGTTAGGAAAAGCCGAAATCTATGGCAGCCCTCACGACACTCATGACCCGCTTTTGTGCGGGAGAAGATAGCTAGCTGGCTCGCAGTAACAACAATATCAAAAACATGGTACTTTATACCAAAGATGACAATAGCACAAGGACGGCAATAGCAGGTTACGTCGCAACAAACATAAGCGCCACATTAACAGCGATAATACTGAGGATACGTTAGTCAATGCCAGATTCAAAGGCTCTAAACCCGGTCAGCAGAAAAAGCCATTTAAAAGAAGCACTCCGGGCCCGTCCAGTTTGGACCACATACTCAATCGGCTCGTGTCAAATACACTGTACCCCTGACAAGCCAGCCAGACCACACCTAACAGGGAATGCTGGGTTGTTCAAGCAGGCCGGCAAGTTAATTGCCGAAGACAAAGATAGGGGTCACACAGCGATGACGAAGAGGATCCCCCGGCAGCCGAAAACACTGGAGACAAAGAGGTCCCCCACAAGTGCGGACGGTGAACATGATATACGCAACCCAACATCCCAAGAGGGAGCAGAAGCGTGCGCTCAGGGACGTATATGGCGTGGAGCCAGTCGCCCAAAGTTCAACCCATTGGTCCTCCTCCCGATCACCTTCGATCGCAGGGACACCCCACTAGTATCCCGTCACGGCGGATTCGCCGCACTGGTCTTAGACCCAATCATGACGGATTTCACCTCAACTCGAGTCTTATGATGGCGCAGCAAGCCTGAACCTGCTTTTACCAGGACATAGTGCGCAAAATGGTTATAGGACCCCTCAAGGATCAAACCCACAAAAATGACCTTTAAAGGCGTGTCATTCCAAGGTGTAGAGGCCCATGCACAGGCATCAATTACTGGAAGTGTCTTCGAATCCCCGATAACTTCCGAAGCGAAGAATAATCTTCGATATAGGTCCGTTCCGCGGTGGCTTATCACACTGCTCGGGGCGAACCGCATTGCGAGATTCAATGTGGTACCGCATTATGCATACCTCCGGGGGTCATCACAGTTAACGGAAACACAGAGCGCTCCTCTGCACGGAGGAGCACACTGCGGCCCTCGCAGCAGAAGTGCAAAACAGCCTCTCAAGGCAATCCACCAGTTCGGCGTTTCAAGACCCGGACACCTTCAAACGCGCTCGGAGTAATCGGCAACTAGACCGCCTGGCAGTCTGAGCTCGCGTAGCAATGCGGCCCCCACCCCGGCCCAAGCCAAACGGCGAAATTCGTGCCACGCGTACATAATTACGCATTAAAAATACCATGGGCACAGGTGGGGAGGGGGGCACAACTACGGCACGCTCCAAGACGCGGCCTAAACCGCACTAGGGGCTTCCCGCTTTGTTATTTTTTCTCTTTCAGGACTTTAATCTCTGGAAACCTTGTCCGGCAGCATGATTGCCGAACACATGATGCAGCAACCAAGAGAGGCAGAAAGCTATGTCACACCACGGAACTCCCAGGTGGATTACGATAACGAGTGAAATATTTGCTTTAATACTATTCCTCAGCTTGCCCTTGGAAGGGACATAGTCCTACTTTTTGCTTATCGCACTATCTGTATCATTCTGCTTTAACGCACCTCTTTGAATAAACAACGCATAACATTACGACTATTATTGCATTTTATTTATATATATGTGTTCATTAATGACACCTTGCAACCGTACACTTTGGTAGGCCAACACACAGGGGCTTAAGTACCCCACAATATGGTGTGAGAAGTCCAACACTTTCACAAGTGCGGCACCCCGAACTTATAGCATTATATGCATCAGCTCCGAATCATGTCTTTGGTCAAATGTTGGGTTTGCCCGGCTCCTATGTTTTGGTACCTTACGTTCCGCTCTATCGGCTAAGGTAGCGCTAGGAGAACTACTGTGATTGTGCCCCGGTTCTGCTGGGCTTAGCACCTCAGTAGAGAAAGCTAAAACTGACTGTCATGATAAGGCGAGAGACTGGTCGCTGTTCGGCGAGGTTTTCGAGTCCCTAAAGACTTATGCCTCTTAGACGAGGAGCCGGTCCTGTCCAGCTTAAAGGCGTGTATCGCCTCCGAATTCGGCCTTCTGAATACCAGGGGCTTCGCCGAAATTTAAAATTATAGAATTCTATGGCTAAGTGAGAGTGATAAAGCATTATTAGTCCGGTTGCCTTGTTCGTTGTGCTGAGCACCTCCCTCGAAGGACCCAAAATGGGAACAAGAGTGCTCAGGTTTATCCCGAACACCCCAGCACTCGTGGCATGGGGGCAGAAGCCGAGGACTAGCCATCTCTCAGATTGGATAAACAGCCAAACAGAAGGTAATATTTTAAATTCAAACAAGCGTTGCATAGCGCATATGAAACAAGTTTTCATCATACAGGATCACACGAGCAAGTTTACTCAAATATTACATCCTTTGAACATTCGTCCGCTACAAGACGGGCACCCTTCAGGACACCCTCATAATAAATTTCGGGGGTGCGATGCTCCTTGCCCTGCGGCGGTCCCTCCTTGATCAGCTTCACGGCGTCTAGCTTGGCCCATTGCACCTTCACGCGGGCGAAAGCCCGGCGTGCACCTTCGATGCAGACAGACCGCTTGACGACCTCCAGCCGTGGGCAGGTCCACAAGCCGCCTCACCAGGCCGAAGTAGCTGTTCGGAAGGGCGTCGCCAGGCCAGCCGGACTATAAAGCCCTTCATGGCCTGTTCGGCCGCTTTGTGTAGCTCGACCAGCTGCTTCAGCTGGTCGCTCATAGGCACGGTGTTCGGTCCCAGTATACTGAGACCAGAACAACTTCTCCGTTGAGCTTCCCTCCTCGGCCTGGTAAAACTGTGCGGCATCCGACACACTGCGGGGCAAATCTGCGAATGCTCCTGGAGAGCTCCGGATTCGGGTAATAGGTAATTTACTTTCACATGCTTGCTTTGCATATAGAATGCCTTACCCGCCGCTATTTTCCTTCATCCGTCAATCTCCTGGAGGGCCTTTTGGGCTTCGGCCTTGGCACTCTTTGTGCTCTCGAGGGCCGCGGCAAGCTCAGACTCTCGCGTCTTCGAGTCAAGCTCCAACGCCTCGTGCTTCGTCACGAGAGCCTGGAGCTCTTGCTGCACCTCGCCCACCCGAGCCTCTTGCCTTTCCCGCTCGGTGTGCTCCTTGGCCGCTTTATCTTCGGCCTCGGACAGCGCTTGCTTTAGGGTCGCCACTTCGGTCGTGGCCCCTGGCAAATTCATGATGATCCTGTCATTTTGCAATCGCATTCTTTTTATACATATCCATAACTAGGTATTACTTACCTTTGTTCTCCTCGAGCTGCCTCTTGGCAAGGCCGAGCTCGTCCTTGGACACTTAAGGTCCTGCTTCAGTGCGGCGACCTCCGCAGTCAGTGCGGCAGATGCCAGCAGCGAAGCCTGCATATGCATATTGACATACTTATATTAGACTCCTGCGATGTTGTTTGATCCTCTGTTCGGCTTTTCTTTGTGAACACCGAACAGAGCATCAGGGGCTACTGTCTATGCGGTAACATTTTTCCTATATTAACTTACTCAAAGCCTGTTAGAAGGCTGGCACAGGCTTCAGTCAATCCGCTCTTGGCGGACTGAACCTTCTGGACCACCGCACTCAATAGTATGGTGCTCCTTGTCGATGGAAGTGCTGCGAAGCGCTCCCAGCAGATTGTCCGGCGCCTCTGGATGGACAGAGGTCACCGGCACAGGCGTCTCGCCCCTCTTGGAAGGAGGCCGCCTGCCTGAGTCCGGAACCACTGGAGGTTCCGGCGCGGTTGTTCGGCTGAGGGCCGAACTCGGAGCCCTCAGGGGCCTTGTCCCCTCTGCTCCCGGAGTCGGAAAGGTCGCCTTGAGGAGCCTCCGGGACTGTCTCCTCTCAGACTCGGTGCCTCTTGAGACAGCACCTCGGCGTCGTCCGCAGGGCAAGGGGAGGTGGCGGTCGGAAGCGGATCGCTATCCATATCCGAAGAGCCCAGGGAGCCGTCCGATCGATCACGGGCTCGTGGCGGCCTGCATAATCATATTCGGTGTAGGGAAAGCAGTGCGAAAAAGGAATGCTATTAGTTACTCTGGTATCCGAATACTTACGACCTCCCCAGGGGCTTGGCCCTGGGCAACCACTCGTCTTCGCCTTCGACGGCGGCGGGGAACTGTCCGGAAGGAGAGTCCTTCCCTTCTTGGACCCTTCGCGCCCCCCCAGTTGGGGCGGCCTTCCTTTTCTTGTCTCCCTCCCGTGGAGGGGGAGCATCTTCTTCTTCCTCCTACGTCTTCGGGGGAGGAGTGTGCCGTAGAGTCATCAGACGGTGAGTCCGATGACGCCTGGCGTCGGGAACTCTTTCGGTGTCCCTTGGCCTTCTTGGTCTTCTCCGGCACCGTATAAGGAGCCGAGTCAGCATCTTCGCCAGGAGAGCGTCTGCTGGGCCTTCGGGCAAAGGAGCCGGACAGTCGATCTGTCCGGCCGTCTCCTGCCAGTCCTGTCAAAGGTACGGGAGCTTAGATCCCGCATAGAGTCAAACTATGGAAACAAGTATCCTGTGAGAGGTAAATACAGCTTACCGCGCTGGCTTGGCGCTTCGCGCAGAATACCGCGTCCCCGGTAGTGGGAGGGGGAACCTCGGCGCCTTGAATAGCACCTTCCAGGCATCCTCGTGAGTTGTGTCGAAGAGCCTGTTCAGAGTTCGGTGCTGGGCCGGTCGAACTCCCACAAGTTGAAAGCCCGTTGTTGGCACGGGAGGATCCGGCGGATGAGCATGACCTGGACTACGTTGACGAGTTTGAGCTTCTTGTTCACCATGTTTTGAATACATGTTTGGAGTCCGGTCAGCTCTCCCGAACTACCCCAGGACAGGCCCTTCTCTTGCCAGGAGGTGAGCCGCGTGAGCCAGATCGGAACTCGGGGCCGCTGCCCATTTAGGGTCACGCGGCTC
>NC_053023.1:406992778-407008906 GCF_003073215.2 Triticum urartu
CCAAGAAGAAGAATTGGCCAAGTGGTATAGTAATTAAAAGCCGCCGCCGACCATTGCCGGGTTCTTGAAAAGGAAAACCAAGCGAAGGCATCGGACCTTCAGAAGGCTGCTGCGACGAAAAAGGATCTCCGCTCTGCAATGAGGGCAAAGAAGGAGGAGCTGCGGGAAGCCGGGGATATTCTAGCTGGGAAATCCTTTATGTTGCGGAGGAAATTCAGAGATCCACGGTATGCCCCTCTGGATCGGCTGTGGAGTTCGGAGGATGTGTATATGGATTTGATGGCAAGCGCTGCCGATGCGGCCAAGTACTTCTAGGGTTAGACGGACCGTGAAGTAGACCAGCTGTTTTGGAGACAATTCCATTCTCCCGAGCATCCACTTTCATTGACTGACCAATTAGCCGAATGGGCCGAACTAAATAGGTTGTCCGGACTCTCCATGAGGTCTGTTGTGGATCAGCTGTGGCCGGAAAGGTCAAAACCGAGCAGCTATTTCGGCTTGGTGCAGCAGGTCCTTGACGTGGTGCCGCGCATTGATGCGATGAGGAGGTCGGCGTGCATAGAGGGCGCACGGATGGCCTTTGCCCGTGTTAAGGCATACTGGGCGGAGATGGATGCTACCAATGTTGCAGCGCGGGATTCGGCTATAGGTCGAAAGGCTGCTGAGCACTACTTTGAAGAAGTTCTTGAGGATGCTCGTTTGATAGAGACCCAGTGCTAAAAAAATATTATGTTTGAGTGATATGTAATCTCATTGTAAGCGAAATGCTTTTATGAATTTTTAGAAGGCTATTTTTATACTTTTGCCTGAAAGTAATATGATGCCTCCTGGGCGGCCGTTTATGTATACATGCGTATAACCTGAAAGATTGCAGTCGTTGGCTTCAACCCCCACGCATATAATGCGGAGGTGCTTGCAAAAACACGCGTTCACACTTAACCCAACGTCTTGGTCCTATTAAGGAGGTGATAGCGGAGCGAGCGAGGCAACCAGACTATAATGCTTTAGCACTTTCACTTAGCCATAGGAGTTTGACAGTGGGGCTACTAAATAGCCCCTGGTGGCACCGCACTATCCCAATTCCGGGGTGCGTACATGCCTGGCCGGAAAACGGCCCTTCGTTAAGGCGGAGGAATTCTAACATTCCCACAGGTCATCGAGTGGTTGACCAGTCTCACGCTATATCATGACAGTCAGTTTTCGGCTTTCTCTACTGAGGTGCTCGTCCGGATGAACCAGGGGACAATCGCAGTAGTTCTCCTGGTGCTACCTTAGCGGGCAAAGCAGAACGTAAGGCACCAAAACACAGGAGCCGGGCAAACCCAACATTTGACCAAAGACAATGATTCGGAGCTGATGCATATAGGGCCAAACTCGCGACGCCGAACACTCCCTAAGGTATTCGGTCTTTGTGGTATAAACCGGCCTAAATAGTGGCCTTTGTAAGAAGCCCCGTGTGTCCAGGTACGTGCATTGTTCTGGCGTGGCCACATGCCAAGATGTCAGCATCCTTCTCAACGGTGGATATGTATCAACAAGAGACAGTAAAAAAGGTTTACGCAGGGTCTTAATCTAAAAAGAATCCTTGGAGTGGGTCCCTGCTGCACGTCTACGCCTATGTCTCCGTTGTGCCATATCCTGGACGGGTGTAGCACGATGATCGTCTGTAAAAGAGAGGAAGTTAAGTGAAAAAGTTTTCGTGCAAAAGGATAGTTTTTAAAGAAACCATGTATAATTCAAGATGATAAGAAATTGCCACTTGTCTGCGCGCGTTGAGCCCCTTGTATTGACAAATAGGGGTGTGACCACTTATTTCCTTATAAATAGCGGTGCCGGACTTGATTAGTTGTATGTGAGGTCTTGACGACCTATTGGATGCTTTCGTTTGTCCGGGCGCCTTTAGTGTGCGGCGGCCAAGGCAGCCTCACTCTCTTTGGCGCGCAGAGATCGCTTGATATTTCTGTGTACTGTAATGATGCCACGTGGACCGGGCATCTTGAGTGTGAGGGAGGCGTAGTGTGGTATTGCGTTAAAGCGAGCGAAATCTTCACGTCCGAGCAGTGCTTGATAGCCACTTTGAAACGGAGCGATGTGGAAAGTTAAATGCTCACGACGGAAGTTATCAGGGGAGCCGAATGTAACTTGTAGTAGGAGGGAGCCCGTACAACGAGCCCCTGGGCCTGGCGTTACTCCTTTAAAGGTAGTATTGCTATGGCGAATTTGTGTTGGGTCTAGCCCCATCCCGCGGATTGTATCCTGATATATTAGGTTTAGGCTACTACCGCCGTCCATCAAGACCTTTGTGAAGTGATATCTGCCAATTACTGGGTCTAATACCAGGGGATCCCATCCTGGGTGTCAGATACTTGCTGAGTAATTGTGATGGTCGAAAGTGATCGGTTGAGATGACCAGTGGCAGGACTTCGTGGTGATAGGCACTTGGGTATACTTTCCTGGTAGTGCCGCATTGTTTTTTCCCTTGATTACGTGTAACACGTTTACTGTTTTGACTTCTGGTGGAAATTGCTTTTGTTCCCCCGTGTCTTGCTTGGGGGGCTCGTCCTCGTCTTCACTTGGTGTATCCTCCCCCTTGTGTACGGCGTTGAGCTTGCCGGACTGCTTGAAGACCCAACATTCTCTGTGGGTATGATTAGCAGGTTTACCAGGGGTATTATGAATCTGACATACTTGGTCCAGAATTTTATTGAGGCTGGACAGTTCATCCCTGGTGCCTTTAGGGGGCGGCTTTTGGCCTGGCCGAGAGCTTTTGAATCCGGCATTTACTGCTGTGCTTTTCGTTCTGTCTTCTTTATTCCGGCGTTTGTTATTGCTGTTGCACCGTGATTTCCCGTTTCCATCTCTAACTTCAGATGTACTGGGGTCACTGGTGCTGCATCTGGCTAGCCAGCTGTCCTCCCCCGCGCAAAAGCGGGTCATGCGGTTTGTTAATGAGGCCACCGTTCTCAGCTTATTTTGGCCGAGGTGTCTAGCGAGCCATTCGTCACGGATGCTATGCTTGAAAGCTGCTAAGGCTTCGGCGTCCGGACAGTCGACAATATGGTTCTTTTTAGTAAGAAACCTGTTCCAAAGCTTTCGGGCTGACTCTCCGGGCTGTTGAGTTATATGACTCAAATCGTCCGCATCCGGAGGTCGGATGTACGTCCCTTGAAAATTTGCCCGAAAGGCGTCTTCGAGCTCTTCCCAACTTCCAATGGAGCTTTCGGGGAGGCCTTTGAGCCAGTGACGAGTTGGCCCTTTGAGCTTGAGGGGTAGGTACTTGATGGCGTGGAGATCATCTCCTCGATCCATATGAATATGAAGGATGTAGTCCTCAATCCAGACCCCAGGGTCTGTTGTTCCGTCGTATGCCTCTATGTTTACGGGCTTGAATCCCTCTGGAAATTCGTGGTCCAGCACCTCATCGGTGAAACATAGGGGGTGTGCGGCACCACTGTAGCTTTGTGTACCACGTTGTTCGGATGTTTGTTGTGTTGCATTGTATGCTGGGGCGCGCTTGCATGGTCCATAGATGGATCTTGTTGCACCGTCCTTTGGGTGCGAGCCCTCGCATTGGTTGCGTGTTGTATGGTGAGCGGCATTGTATGCCGCTCTGTGTTGGTAGAGGGGTCGTCTATCCGACTAGCTAGCTGCTTTGATATTTGGTTGTGGGGGGTCTGAGGCCTCCTCATCGAATTCGGGTAGCAGCTTCCACTTTGGGTAGCTCTTGTAGGGGCGATTGTCGCCGTACCTTGCTGCTGTGTTGAGTATTTTACTCCATCTGGTTTGGAGTGTGTCTTGCATGGCCTTGAGCCTTTGCTTCTGTTTTTTCAAACTCCTCGCGGTGGCAACAAGCCTTTTACGGGCAGTTTGCTGCTCCGGGTACCTGTCTGGCGTTATGTTGTCCGGACCATTATCCTTGATAGGATTTGTTTGTTTGGTTTGATTATCCGGATTGCCATTGTGCGACAGCGGTTCGCCCTACTCCAGCGCTGGGTCTGTGTGATCGCTATTTCTGTCGAGGCGGGATTTGGGGCGGCGCTTGCGTCGCCGCTTTGACTGCTTTTTGAGGGAACAAGCCTTCGGTGCGACCTTCCGCTCCTCGTCGTCATCTTTTGGTGCGTCCACCATGTATACGTCATATGACGAGGTGGCGTTCCCGGGCCCAATAGGCGCTGATTCTTCATCGTCTCCTTCATCGGCGTCCATACCGTCGATGTCTTCGGAGTCAAGGTCGAGCATGTCTGTTAAATCGTCGGCAGTGGCTACAAAGTGGGTGGTGGGTGGGCTTTGAATTTCTTCATCGTCCGTACCCCAACCTTGCTGACCGTAGTTTGGCCAGGGCTCTCCTGATAAAGAGAGACTTTAGTCTCTTCAGAATATCGCCGAAAGGCGAGTGCTGGAAGATGTTTGCGGTAGTAAACTCCATGATCGGCGCCCAATCGGATTCGATCGGCAGGGGCGCGGAGGGTTCGGAGTCCGGAGAAGAGTCTGACTCCTTGGAGTCACGAGTCTCGCCGAGTATGGGGCTGGTGTTCGGCTCAATCACCGTTGGGGTCGCAGCCCCCGCGGTAGCGTCCAACCGCCCATCCTCAATCGGCGCAGTTGGCTCCGAATTGAGGGTCAGAGCCGATGCGGGTGCGGCCTCCAGGGCACTGTTCGGCGGCAGAGCTAGATCATGCTCGTCGTGACAGTGCGGCGCGCTCGGCAGTGGCTCGAATCCGTCGAAGATCAAGTCCCCGCGGATGTCAGCCGTGTAGTTTAAACTTCCAAATCTGACCTGACGGCCAGGGGCGTAGCTTTCGATCTGCTCCAGACGGCCGAGCGAATCGGCCCGCAGTGCGAAGCCGCCAAAGACGAAGATCTGTCCGGGGAGGAAGGTCTCACCCTGGACTGCATCGCTATTGATGATCGTAGGAGCCATCGAGCCTGACGGCGACGACACAGAGGAACTCTCAATGAAAGCACCAATGTCGGTGTCAAAACCGGCGGATCTCAGGTAGGGGGTCCCGAACTATGCGTCTAGGCCGGATGGTAACAGGAGGCAAGGGACACGAAGTTTTACCCAGGTTCGGGCCCTCTCGATGGAGGTAAAACCCTACATCCTGCTTGATTAATATTGATGATATGGGTAGTACAAGAGTAGATCTACCACGAGATCGAAGAGGCTAAACCCTAGAAGCTAGCCTATGGTATGATTGTTGATGTGTATGTTGTCCTACGGACTAAAACCCTCCGATTTATATAGACACCGGATAGGGTTAGGGTTACATAGAGTCGGTTACAATGGTAGGAGATCTTCATATCCGTATCACCAAGCTTGCCTTCCACGCCAAGGAAAGTCCCTTCTAGACACGGGATGGAGTGTTCAATCTTGTATCTTCATAGCCCAGGAGTCCGGCTGAAGGTATAGTCCGGCCATCCGAACACCCCCTAATCCAGGACTCCCTCAAAGAGTGAAACACCTCCCCCGGACTCCTCCGCTCAAGAAGCGGGCGACCTTGAAGTGTCGTCACGGAGGGCCTCTCCGGATCCGGTGAGGCCAGAAGATAATCCTATAGTCACCCGAAGTCCCCAGCGTCCGGCTCTCGAAGAGAGCAAACAGAAGAGTCCGGCACCGTCTGGTATGCGGTCGGACGTACTGAGAGAGCTGTTGGAGCGAGCGGCCATCTCAGAAGAACACCGTACATTGATGGGTACGGTGATGGAAAGGATCTCATCCGCCGAAAGCGGGTTGCATGATGCCTTTATGAGTCTACTGACGGGCTTTGAGGTACGTAAAATGATGTACATTTGTGATGGTACCGCACATTTTTAGGTGTGCCCTGTGTAGATAGTAGCCCCTGAGACTCTGGTTGTCGCCGAGAACGGCGGCAAACAGAGGATCGTAGTCCCAGATAACCATACCGCTTTAATGTGCAGGTAGTGGGAGCTCCGGTGGCTAGCCGGACTCATATTTTGCCGAACTGAAGCGGCAACTGGATGCGGCGGATGCCGACATCGAGCTTGTTAACAAGAGGCTTGACGAGGCACAGGGTAAGTTATTTTCTGGTGAATGCCACATAGTAAGAGCAGCATGATGCCAGTATCTTTAATATGTTGTGACTGCAGATGGAGCTGCCACCGTGGAAACCTTGCGGCGGAACTTGCCCGAGCCAAAGAACAAGCAAGGATTAGTAATGCGGCTGCTTTGAAGGCGGCCGAAGAGTTGAAAGCCGAGAAGGCGCGCATTGCGAGAGCAAAGAGAAGATGGCCAAGATGGCCGTAGAATTAAAAGACACTGCCGACCGTTGCCAGGTCCTTGAAAAAGAGAACCGATTGAAGGCAGCGGACCTTGAAAAGGCCACGATGGCGAACAAAGACACCCGCTCTGCTATGAGAGCGAAGAAGGAGGAGCTGCGTGAAGCCGGGGATATTGCGGCTGGGAAGCCCTTCATGCTACGGAGGAAGTTCGGAGATCCACGGTATGCCCCTCTGGATCGGCTGTGGAGTTCGGCAGACGCATATATGGACTTGGCGGCGAGCGCTGCCGATGCGGCCAAATACTTCCAAGGTCAAACAGATCGTGAAGTGGACAAGCTGTTCTGGTCGCAATTCAACGTTCCAGAGCGTCCGCTTCCATTGACTGATCAGCTAGCCGAATGGGCCGAACTAAATAGGTTGTCCGGACTCGCCATGAGGTCTGTCGTGGATCAGCTGGCCGGAAAAGCAAAAGCCGAACAACTATTTCAGCTTAGTGCAGCAGTTCCTTGGTGCGGTGCCGCGCATTAATGCGATGAAGAGGTCGGCGTGCATAGAAGGCTCGCGGATGGCCCTTGCCCGTGTTAAAGCATATTGGGCGGAGATGGATGCTACCACTGTTGCGGCGCAGGGTTCGGCCATAGGCCGAGTGGCTGCCGAGCACTATTTCGAAGAGGTTCTCGAGGGTGCTCGTTTGATAGAGGCCCAGTGCTCGAAGAATATTATGTTTGAGTGACATGTATTCCCATTGTAAACACAATGTTTTTATGAAATTTATTAAGGCTGTGTTTATACTTTTGCCTGAAAGTAATATGATGCCTCCTGTGCGGCCGTTTATGTATACATGTGTATAACCTGAAAGATTGCAGTCGTCGGCTTCAGCCCCCACGCATATAATGCGGAGGTGTTCGCTAAAGACGCATGTTCACACTTAACCCAACGTCTTGGTCCTATTAAGGAGGTGATAGGCACAGCGAACGAGGCAACCAGACTATAATGCTTTAACACTTTCACTTAGCCATAGGGTTTGACGGTGGGGCTACTATATAGCCCCTGTTGGCTCCGCACTCTCCCGAATTCGGGGTGCGTACATGCCTGGCCAGGAAACGGCCTTCGTTAAGGCGGAGGAATTCTAACATTCCGATAGGTCATCGAGTGGTTGACCAGTCTCACGCTATATCATGACAGTCAGTTTTCGGCTTTCTCTACTGAGGTGCTCGTCCGGATGACCCGGGGCACAATCGCAGTAGTTCTCCTAGTGCTACCTTAGCCGATAGAGCGGAACGTAAGGTACCAAAACATAGGAGCCGGGCAAACCCAACATTTGACCAAAGACATGATTCGGAGCTGATGCATATAAGGCCAAACTCGCGACGCCGAACACTCCCTAAGGTATTCGGTCTTTATGGTATAAACCGGGCCTAAATAGTGCCCTTTGTAAGAAGCCCCTGGTGTCCAGGTACGTGCATTATTCTGACGTGGCCACATGCCAAGACGCCAGCATCCTTCTCAATTGTACTGAGAATCCGAGGGATGTGTATCAACAAGAGACAGTAAAAAAGGTTGACGCAGGGTCTTAATCTAAAAAGAATCCTTGGGGCGGGTCCCTGCTGCACGTCTGCGCCTGTGTCTCCGTTGTGCGTATCCTGGACGGGTGTAGCACGATGGTCATCTGTAAAAGAGAGAACTTAGGTGAAAAGTTGTCGTGCAAAAAGGTAGGTTTGAAGAAACCATGTATAATTCAAGATGAGTAAAAATTGCCACTTGTCTGCGCGCGTTGAGCCCCTTGTATTTGTAATAGGGGTGTGGCTTATCAAACCTGTGTGAGTTACATATAGCTGCGCCGGACTCGTCTAACCGTGTCCGTGGTCTTGACGACCTATCAAATGCTTTAGCTGGTGAGGCCCTTTTTAGTGTGCGGCTGCCAAGGCAGTCGCACTCTCTTCGGCGCGCAGGGATCGCTTAATATTTCCATTTACTGTAATGATGCCACGTGGACCGGGCATCTTAAGCGTAAGGGAAGCGTAGTGCGGTATTGCATTAAAGCGAGCGAAAGCTTCACGTCCAAGTAGTGCTTGATAGCCACTTTGGAACGGAGCAATGTGGAATGTTAAATGTTCGCTACGGAAGTTATCGGGGAAGCCGAATATAACCTCTAGTAGCAGGGAGCCCGTGCAATGAGCCCCTGGGCCTGGCGTTACTCCTTTAAGGGTAGTATTGCTTAGGCAAATTTTCGTTGGGTCTATCCCCATTTTGCGGATTGTATCCTGTATATCAGGTTTAAACTGTTGCCACCGTCCATCAGGACTCGTGTAAAGTGGTATCCGTCAATTATTGGGTCTAATACCAGGGCAGCCCATCCTGCACGCCGGATACTTGCTGAGTAATCCCGATGATCAAAAGTGATCGGTTGAAACGACCAGTGGCAGGACTCCGCGGTGATAGGCCTTTGGGCATATTTATCTGGGAGTGTCGCTTTGTTTCTCCCCTTTATCATGTGTAACACGTTTACTGTTTTGACTTCTGGTGGAAATTTTCTTGTTCCCCAGTGTCTTGCTTGAGAGGCTCATCCTCGTCTTCGCTTGGTGTATCTTCCCCCTTGTGTACGGCGTTGAGCTTGCCGGACTGCTTGAAGACCCAACATTCTCTGTGGGTATGATTAGCAGGTTTACCCGGGGTACTATGGATCTGACATACTTGGTCCAGAATTTTGTTTAGGCTGGACAGTTCGTCTCTGGCGCCTTTAGAGGGCGGCTTTTGCTGACTTGGCCGAGAGCTTTTGAATCGGCGTTTACTGCCGTGCTCTTCGTGCTGTCTTCTTTATTCCGTATTTATTATTGTTGTTGCACCGTGATTTCCCGTTTCCATCTCTAACTTCGGATGTAGTGGGGTCGCTAGGTGCTGCATCTGGCTAGCCAGCTATCCTCACCCGCGCAAAAGCGGGTCATGAGGCTTGTTAATGCTGCCATTGTTCTCGGCTTTTTTTGGCCGAGGTGTCTGGCAAGCCATTCGTCACGACGCTATGCTTAAAAGCTACCAAGGCTTCGGCGTTGGACAGTGACTATTTGGTTATTTTTAGTAAGAACCTGTTCCAAAGTTTCGGGCTGACTCTCCGGGCTGTTGAGTTATATGACTCAAACCGTCCGCTTCGGAGGTCGGACATAAGTCCCTTGAAATTTGCCCGAAAAGCGTCTTCGAGCTCTTCACACTTCCAATGGAGTTTTCGGGGAGGCTTTTAAGCCAGTGCCAGCTGGCCCTTTGAGTTTGAGGGGTAAATACTTAATGGCGTGGAGATCATCTCCTCGAGCCATATGGATATGGAGGATATAGTCCTCAATCCAGACCCTAGGGTCTATTGTTCCGTCGTATGCCTCTATGTTTATGGGTTTGAATCCCTCTGGAAATTCATGGTCCAGTACCTCGCTCGGTGAAACATAGGGGGTGAGCGGCACCCCTGTATCTGGGTGTACCTAGTGTTCGGATGTTTGTTGTGTTGCATCGTATGCTGGAGCGCGCCTGCGTGGTCCATAGATGGATCTGGTTGCGTCCTCCTTTTGATGCGAGCCCTCGCGTGATCGCATATTGGCTTATGTGCGGCATTGCTTGCCGCTCTATGTTGGCGTGAGGTCGCCTATCTGACCAGGTGGCCGTTTTAATTTTTGGTTGCGGGGGATCTAAGGCCTCCTCATTCGAATTCAGGTAGCAACTTCCGCTTCGGGTAGCTCTTGGTGGGGAGATTACCGCCGTACTTCGCTGCTGCGTTGAGTACTTTGCTCCATATGATTCCGAGTGTTTCTTGTGCAGCCTTGAGTCTTGGCTTCTGCTTTTTTAGACTCCTCGAGGTGGCAACAAGCCTTTGACGGGCATTCTGTTGCTTCGGGTGTCTGTTCGGTGTGAAGTCGTCCGGACTATTATCTTTGACAGAGTTAGGTTGTTCGGCTTGATCCTTCGTGTTGCCGTGGTCTGACAATGGTCCCCCCTGCTCTAACGCTGGGTCTGTATGATCGTTGTTTCTGTCGAGGCAGGATTTGGAGCGGCGTTTACACTTCCGCTTTGACTGCTTCTCGAGGGGACAACCCTTCGTTGCGTCCTTCCGTTCCTCGTCGTCATTTTCTTTTGGTGTGTTCACCATGTATACGTCATGTGGTGAAGTGGGCGTCCAGTGCCCTGTGGGTAGTGGTTCCTCTACGCCTCCCGCATCGTCGTCCATACCGTCGATGTCTTCGGAGTCGAAGTCGATCATGTCGATTAAGTCATCGAAAGTGGCTACTAAGTAGGTGGTGGGTGGGCCGCGAATTTCTTCGTCGTCCGCATCCCAGTCCTGCCAGACATAGTTCGGCCAGGATCCTGCTGACAAGGAGAGAGACCTTAATGAGTTCAGTATGTCGCCAAAGGGCGAGTGCTAAAAAATATCCGCGGAGGTAAACTCCATGATCGGCGCCCAATCGGATTCGATAGGAACGGGCGCAGGCAGTTCGGAGTCCGTGGCCGGAGAAGGATCCGGCAGTTTAACAACACGGCTCTCAGGCAAGATAAGGTCGATGTTCGGCTCGATCGCCGCTAAGGGTAAGGCTTCCGTGGCGGGATCCATCCACCCGTCCGTGGAAGGCGCACCTGGCTCTGAATTGAGGGTCGGAGCGGTTGCCTATGCGATCTTTTGAACACTATCCGATGGTAGAGCTAAATCGTACTCATCGTGACCGCGTGACGCACAAGGCAGAGGCTCGAATCCATCGAGGATCAAGTCTCCACGGATATTGGCCGTGTAGTTTAAGCTTCCAAACCTAACCTGGTGGACAGGGGCATAACTTTCAATCTGCTCTAGATGGCCAAGCGAATTGTCCCACAGTGCAATGCCGCCGAACACAAAGATCTGTCCGGGGAGAAAAGTCTCACCCTGGACTGCATCGCCATCGATGATAGTAGGAGCCATCAAGCCTAACGGCGACGACACAGAGGAACTCTCAATGAAAGCACCAATGTCGGTGTCAAAACCGGCGGATCTCGGGTAGGGGGTCCCGAACTGTGCGTCTAAGGCGGATGGTAACAGGAGGTAGGGGACACGATGTTTTACCCAGGTTCGGGCCCTCTTGATGGAGGTAAAACCCTACGTCCTGCTTGATTAATATTGATGATATGGGTAGTACAAGAGTAGATCTACCACGAGATCGGAGAGGCTAAACCCTAGAAGTTAGCCTATGGTATGATTGTATGTTGTAGTTGATGTTGTCCTACAGACTAAAACCCTCCAGTTTATATAGACACCGGAGAGGCACGATTTTTAAAATTAACTAAAAACCATAAGGAATCTCAAAAACATTTTAACATATGAAAGTATTGCCTCGTCCTTAGCTTTCCAACGCCATCATATGCCTCATTTCGACAAACGGTTAGAAAACTGATAGTCTAACAGTCGAATGGAGAAATTTTTCGAAAAACAGAATCAGCGATTTAGTAAATTTCAAAGGCAATACCCTCTTTCCTAGGGTTCCTGCTGAGGATCTGCTTTTTAAGCACATCACAGAGAGTCTGATGCCCTTTGAGGCTTTTGTACATGCCTATCATGTACAATTCCTTCAACCCTGCATCATCAGTGATACTAGTAATGTCCTCAGATGAGGAATTAGTGATAGCAGAGGCAGGTGAAGAATTTGAAACATTAGCAGCATTTGAACATTCAGGTGAAGAATTAGCAGATTCACGTTCAATGCATTTCAAACAAGGAGGAACAAATTCTTCGTGAGCAACGCTGATCGGTTGAGCAAGTAATGAATCACGCTCCTTTTGAAGATCTTCACAACTCACTCTTAGCTTTTCAAGATCTTGCTTTCTTTGAAGAAATTCATAAGAAAGCTTCTCATGATCAGATAAGCGAGTGTTATGATGACCTTGAAGGTTGTCAAACCTAGTCTGAAGTCTCTGAAGATTTTCAGTCAAGGCTTTAGTGCGATCCATTTCTTCACCCAACATATCATCACTTTTGTCTAGCATGTTTTGAACCTTTTCAAAAGCCCTTTGTTGTTTTACAACAATCTTAGCAAGTTTAGAATAGCTGGGCTTGAGGTTTTCACCAGATTCATTCTCACTTGATTCAGAGGAGGTATATTTGAGTACCTTGGCATCCTTTGCCATGAAGCAATAGGTGGGAGCATAGTCATCATTGCCTTCATCAGCCTTGTTGGTGAGGTCATTTTCTTCAGTGTTGAAGATAGACTTGCTGACGAATGCAGTAGCGAGGGCTAGGCTCGCCACACCGGATTCAGACTCCTCAGATGCCTCCTCTTCCTCATTTTCTTTAGATTCAGCCTCAGAGTCCATTTCCTTGCCAATGAATGCCCAATCCTTCTTGGAGCTGCTCTTCTTGTGAGATGAAGACTTTGAGGATTTTGATGATGAAGATTTTGAGGATTTCTTCTTTTTCTTCGCATCATCAGAACTATAATCTTTGTATTTCTTCTTCTTTGATTCCTTTTCCCACTGAGGACAATCTTGAATGTAATGTCCAGGTTTCTTGCATTTGTGACAAAGCCTCTTCTTGTAGTCACTGGATGAGGAATCATTGCTCCTTGAGGGTCTTCCAAAGCGACCACGTCTTGAGAACTTCTGGAATTTCTTCATGAGCAGTGCTAGCTCATGGCTTAGTTCTTAGGATCACCATGGCTGCTACCAGAGTCTTCATCTTCAGATTCAGATACTGCCTTGGCCTTCAGTGCACGTGATCTGCCATAGCTCGAACCATAGAGATCTCTCTTTTCAGCAAGCTGGAACTCATGAGTATTTAGCCTCTCGAGAATATCAGCGGGATCAAGTGACTTGTAATCAACACGTTCTTGTATCATCAATGCCAGAGTATCAAATGAGGAATCAAGCGATCTCAGCAATTTCTTCACCACCTCATGGTCGGTGATGTCAGTGGCACCAAGTGCTTGAAGCTCATTTGAGATGTTAGTGAGGCGATCGAAGGTTTGTTGAACATTTTCATTGTCAAGTCTTTTGAAGCGGTTGAAGAGATTGCGAAGAACATCAACTCGAGAGTCATGCTGTGTTGAGACTCTTCATTCACCTTGGACAACCTATCCCAGATAAGCTTAGCAGTTTCCAAAGCACTCACTCTTCCATACTGTCATTTGCTCAGATGGCCACATATGATATTCTTCGCTTGAGAATCGAGTTGCTTGAATCTCTTCACATCAGCACATTCAGAGAAGGTGTGACTGAGGGAACACCATTTTCCACAACATACCAGAGATCGTTATCAATTGCCTCAAGATGCATTCGCATCTTATTCTTCCAGTAGGGGTAGTCCGTCCCATCGAAGGTAGGACACCCAACAGAGACCTTGATCATACCTGCGGTCGACATAACTAAACTCCAGGCGGTTAAACCAAAATCACACAGAACAAGGGAGTACCTTGCTCTGATACTAATTGAAAGTGCGTTATATTGACTAGAGGGGGGTGAATAGGCGATTTTTATGAATTCTTCACTAAGGAATTTGCAGGTGAGGAAATTCCTTAGTAAATAACTACTAGTAGCGGAATAAGTACTCAAAAGTAAACATAACAGAGCACAAGCATAGTCATCATGATGAAATAAAGACAAGCACAGAGTACAGAAAGTGTAAACACAGGATGAGGACAAATAGACTGAAGAAATTGAACTAAGGAAATTGAGAATGTCTTCAGTCAAAGTCTTCAAACACAGATACGAACAAGCACTCAACATAGTTATGAGGAAATGAAAGAGTTGAGGAAACAGAACCAGTGAGCTTGGAGAAGACAATGATTTGGTAGACCAGTTCCAACTGCTGTCTCAGTTGTACATCTGGTTGGAGCGGCTAGGTATTTAAACCTGAGGACACACAGTCCCAGACACACAGTCCTCACCGTATTCTCCTTGAGCTAAGGTCACACAGACCTCGCCCAATCACTCGTGGTAAGTCTTCAGGTGACTCCCGAACCTTCACAAACTTGGTCACTCGGCGATCCACAATTCATCTTGGATGCTCTAGACCTTGACGCCTAACCGTCTTGAAGAAGCACAGTCTTCAAAGGTAACAAGCGTCGGATCCACGCAGGATCAATCTCTTCAGTGATGTTCAATCACTTGGGGTTTGTAGGTGTTTGGGTTTGGGTTTTCCTCACTTGATGATTTTCACTCAAAGTCCTCGGAGGATGGGATGCTCTCAAATGACAAGTTTCAGTTTCTCTCGGAGCAGCCAACCCGCTAGTGGTTGCAGGGGGCGGCTATTTATAGCCTAGGGAGCAGCCCAACATGATAAGACATAAATGCCCTTCAATGATATGACCGTTAGGTGGGTAGATATTTTGGGACAGCTGGCGCATAGCACAGCAATGGTCGGAAATTTGAGTATCAAATTCCTCAGGGCTATCATGTTCCTCACTGTGTAGGTAACCCGCACTAGCGAATTCCTAACTTCCCAGTCAGAACAAATTCCTCAGAGACCAGAAGAACTTCGTCTCTGTCACTTAAGAATATGACTGAACTGTATGAGATTTCCAATGGCTTCACTCGAAGGGATTGGTAGGTGTAGGATTTTGAGTTGAGCATCACATGGAAATTTTTCCTTAGTATTTGCTCGACCCCCTTTAATAGTACGGTGTTTCCTATGACTCAAGAGAAAATGAAACTACGAAAACAAAAGTCTTCATGCTTCATGTTCCTCGGATGAATACCAAGTCTTTAGGATTGCACCAATTTCTTCACTTTCAAAGTCTTCAGAAATCCAAAGTCTTCAGTCGAAGAACTTCATTTTTAGGGGTCGACTTTCTCTGTAAATATCAAACTCCTCATAGACTTATAGACCTGTGTAAACTCAAAAACACATTAGTCCCTTAACCTATAAATCTTCAATACACCAAAATCAGTAAGGGGTACTAGATGCACTTACACAACTTACTTGATGATCTTACTCAATCCATAGGTAGATATGGTGGACTCTCATGGAAAAATTGGGTTTAGGGATATTGGGAAGCACAAGTAGTATCTCTACTTGGTGCAAATAAATTGGCTAGCAAGAGAGGGAAAGGCAAGCTCAACATGTTGGATGATCCATGACAATATAATTTATCTCAGATGTAAGAAAACATAACCCATTACATTGTCTTCCTTGTCCAACGTCAACTCTTTAGCAAGTCATACTTTAATGAGTGCTCACAATTATAAAAGATGTCCAAGATAGTATATTTATATGTGAAAACCTCTCTTTCTTTCTTACTTCCTATTAATTGCAACGATGACCAAAACTAAGTTTGTTAACTCTCAACAACTTTTATTCATCATACTCTTTATATGTGAAGTCATTACTCTCCATTAGATCCATATGATCTATTTATTTCTTTTTATTTCTTCTCTTTTATTTTATTCCCTCAAGATCATAGCAAAATAATTAAGCCCTTGACTCAACACTAATCTTTATTATATATAGCTCACGGACTCGATTACATAGAAGGATCATAAAGCAAAACTCACAACTAGATCATACTAAAACTTTATTCTACTAGATCAAGATATTACCAAAAGGATCGAACTAAGAAAAATGGTAAAGATAAAAGTGTGATGGTGATACAGTACCAGGGAACTCCCCCAAGCTTGGCAGTTGCCAAGGGGAGTGCCCATACCCAATGCTCATTTCTTCTTTGTTGGTGAAGAAGGTGTTGGTGATGATGGGTAGTCGCACATTGAGCGTAAGAGATCCTCCAGTTTGCGGATAATGCCCTTGAGTGAGATGATATGCTCCTTCAACAAAATATTTTCACTTGTGAGATACTTGTTTTGAATGCGAGCTAACTCAGTCATCTTGAAAGCTTCAATCTCCGTTGGGGTAAAGAGATTGTGGTGAGGTTGAAGGATGTCTTCTTCTGCTACTGC
>NC_053023.1:407009906-407038354 GCF_003073215.2 Triticum urartu
ACACTACACTATGCGTAGCTATAGATGCGTGTGTGAGAGAGGATGAGTGCGTGCGTGCACCTCTTCTCAGAGTACAAGTGTATGTGGGTGGCATCGACCTAGGGAGCAGTGATGGTGCGTGTGAGAAGTCCCGAGAGATAGGTGTAATGCGTCTGAAAAAAGACTACTCTATAGCTCGCCACGAGGCTATTCCTGTCGAACGCCAAGCGTAAGATATGTATCCGACGGTGCCAGTTTTTGCATGTACACAGCAGTAGAAAAAGAACTAGTACCATGGCATATGCTACACCACGGCCGAGAAAACATGCTGACGTTACGCCATCCGGGAATAGTGCCACACTTCGAAACTAGAACCGTTAATAAATTTTGAGCGCGTCTCGTCACATTCCAAATTACTACTACGATGCTATATTTAATTGCAAACCTGTTCACACCAATCACAACCTAAACGGTTTCCCACTTAGGAGTGTATTAGTAGTACTCGGTATAAATACTAGTATGCTAGGATGACTGCACATTCCTCCTCAACTCCTCATCCAGAAAAAACAATCAAGTCAATCAAGCCATGGCCAGCGTGAGTTCTGGGTCGAGAGATTTCCACCAGGGAGAGGTGAGCATGGAAGAGGAAGCATGAGAGATGTCCCGCCTCGTTGCGAAAGCAGCCGACATGTCCAGCCGCTCAGTAGTAGCAGCACAGAGGTCCCGCCGCGTCGTCGAAGCAGCATGGAGGTCCCACCGCGCCGTCGATGTAGTAGACTGGTCCGGCCATGCCGCGGAAGCAGCAGAGATGTCCCGCCACGCCGCCGAAGCAGCACGGAGGTCCCACCGCGCCGCGACGGCCTAGGAAAATTTCTTGTGGGCAGGCGAGGACTCTTACAGGCACATGCATGCGATGGTCCATAGCTAGATGGATCAGATCTCTGGCTGGGCGAGGTTGCAGGACGAGGCTACCGGCGTCATCCGGCAACTAGGGGAGGGCAATGCGAAGCTCCGGGGCGAGCGCGACCTGCTGAGGGCGAAGATCGCCGGAAGGGCGAAACAGAAGGAGGAGACCGCTGCCTTGTTGCAAAGGACGGGCGTCAGCATCAAGAAACTTACGGACGAGAATGCCATGCTTCGCATCGAGCGCAACAGGCTGGTGGAGGAATCCATGGATGCTTCCAAGCAGCGTATTAAGGACATGAAACTGATGAAAGAGATCATCGCCCGCCGCGAGAACTAGTCTCTGCGACCTACAACGCATAAAGGAAGTAGAGATCAGCGAGCCAGATCGTTGTATGCGTCTTCCTTCTTCTTTTGCCCTTGTGTATTTCGAGCGTAGCCGCATGTGGCTTTTTTAATTATCTTCCTAATTATCTAAGACAATTATTATCCACTCTCGTCTTCCTTATATATATTCATTAGTCTTGCTATAAGTCGCAGTAGATTCTATATAGGTCCGTCGGATCTTACATCAAGATCCGCACAAAATTTTCTTTTCAGATTTTCCTTTTTCTCTCTTAAATCTCAGTCCTGTGAGACATTTCCACGCCATTAAACAGAGGCTCGGGCGCCATTAATGGAGACCTTGGGAGAGAGGTGAACGGCAGATGGAGGTCAAAGGGCTCTCCTCCCAATAAGCATGCGCAGGGGTCTGATCGCACGCCTCCCGTACTCAAATAGCTACCCTGCACGACGCCTCCTAGCTAATAAAAAAGGGGGCACGTGGCGGCACGTAAATGGTAAATAGAATGCCCATGGTTTCAATAATACTTGTGTTTCCAATTGTAACATGACAACACTTGTTCCAAAATGACTTTGTTGATTGTTAATGTGTGCGCCTTCGCAAATCGGACAACAAAATTACCACAGCATGTTGGTGCCATGTCATGACAACAAGCCAAGTTTCATGATTTTCATGTGTGTTTCGGATTTACAGGAATTAAAACACCAAGTTTCTCAATGTTTCCAGTCGAGCCATGACGCCCAGATGTTTGAATTTCATTCCCATTTCTGGCGGGGGACCTAGAAATTTACCCGAGGACACACATCTGATTTTTCAACCAGCTTTGGTGCACTGGAGCATGTGCTTGTATTTAAAATTTGAATTTTGCACACAAAGGTGACACGTTCCCTCTCAGAACCCTGAGCCTTCTTGAGAGAAGCTCTGGTTTAAAGAACTTATAGCCAAAACTTGTTCCTATTCTGCAAATTTTTTTTACCATGAACATGACACCATGCCAAGTTTCATGATTTTCAGGCGTGTTTTGGATTTACAAGAATTTTAAAACCAAGCTTCTCAATCATTCTCGGCCGAACCACGATGCCCAGATGTTTGAATTTCATTCCCATTTCTTGCATGGACCTAGAGAATTTACCCGAGGACACACATGTAATTTTTCAATCAACTTTGCTGCACGGGAGCATGTGCTTGTAGTTCAAATTTGAATTATGCACATTAAATGACCAGAAACTCAATTAATGTATAAAAAAGGCCAAACGAACCCGGAATAATTCCAAAATTTAACAGGGCACTCATATAGTTCTATGTTGCCTTCTGTAAAGAAAATCTGGGGGAGGCAGCGTATATTGTTTCGCACACGAAGGTATAAAGAAATTAGCATACCTATTTAATTCTTGGGTTCTTATTATTTATGCCACTAGTTGTGTATCACTACTCATGTTTTGCCATTAGAAGTTACAACTACTAAATAAATGCCATCGAATCCATGAGATGCCTGCTCAAAAATACAATTAGATATCTAAAAATTGGCCATCGTTAAGTTAGATGTTGCTCAGAAATGCCATTAGAATTGTTATTTTCACATCAAACCCGTTGACCATGTTACATGAAAAAAAATAATTTGATTCTCACAATGATAAGTTAATGGTGTCAGCAACACAACACCCCTCAAATAAAACTAAGCACCCTGGAATTCTTTGACAAAACTAAGCACCCTGAAATTCTTTGACAACTAAACTGCTGGCTATATGATGTTGGCCATATATATTGTACGTATATAATGTGAAAAAACGAGTTTTAGTACTATACCAACTAAAAGATGAAATGTATGAAATATAACAAGAAGAAACATAACATAGTTCTGCTGGGGGCTCAGCACAACACACCCCTCAAATGAAACTAAGCACACCAGAAATTAAACTAAGCAACTAATCCCGTAGACACTGCATTAGAACCACCATGAGCAATGACACTGCCACCTTACTCGGAGTCCTCGTCCACATCCTCGACTTCGTCCTTCTCCTCTTCCTCTTGGGCGATACTTCTTTGCTTGAACCACACACTTGGCTCTTGCTCTTCATCCAACCCTTGTAGATATTCGAAACAAAGGTAGCCATCCATTGCAAGCGTAGTGGATGTGGTCTATATCTAGTAAAATCCACTGCCATGCACGATGAAACCTGTGCGGCTGGTTCCTTCAGTTCACCGTACGAAGGATGAACCATGGCTCCTGCCAGGGTCAGCATTGAAGGCTGAGCAAGGGAGGGCACCAACCCTTCCTTCTGGAGGTCGAAGGGGTCACCTACAACGAGGCCTATCCGACCCAGGATTTCCTTGTCGTTCCTAAAGTCTACAGTAACGAATTTGACTCGGCCGCCCTTGAGGAACTTCTTAAATTCCTCGCACTCAACGCTGGCATGGAATATGTGGTAGACCAAGCATAAGTCATGCACGCAAACCTGGATCACGGCGGGCTTCTTCTTCTCTACCTCCTTTAGATTCTTCTCGCTTCCTAGGACTATGGTGTACTCAACATCTAGCCCAGCGACCCACTCATCATTTGAGTTTTTGAACATGCGTTTGAAGAGAGCAAGGCATTCTTTCACCGTTGCGGAAGAACGGGTGTAGATGACGTCGAACTCATCGCCGGTGATGGTTCTAACCTTGTACTCACCTCTGATCATGGAGATTTGGGATGCCATGGATTTGGGAAGAGGGTTAGGATTAGTCGAACTGCCGTAATGTGAAAGGACGGGACGACTAGGAGCGGTTTATCGATTGTAAAAATGTCGAGTGGGGGGCGTGTGAATGGTATGGTAGTGGCTTGCCTGGTGGATAAATGGATTCATGCACAGTACTATGGGGGCCTAATTAGATGTCATGTCTACTCGACGCCCAATTAAATGGCTTTCGATGTCATGTCAAGCGTCGGGAAAATTACAGGTGATACGAAGCTTTCCATTCTCTCATGATACGGGCTTCCGAGAGCCCTTGGATCTGAGATCGAACGGTTGTATGGCATGATTCTAGACCTATGGGAAAATATCCTATCCTAGAGGGTTATTATACAAATTTTCAGAAACTTAGCATGCGACCGTTCGATCTCAGATCCAAGGGCTGCCAGCAGCCTGTATCATGGTCGCACCTACGATGACCGTCGCCTCGCTTGCGCGGTCACGCCCATTGAGATTTAACACGGCGCGTTAGGCTATCTGATGTTGGCATGTCATACATAGTCATCACTTAGTCACTTATACAACAAGGTTAGCTATAAGGTTGGCTATAAGAGTATTTTTTGTTTACTTCTCTCTATCTCTTCCAATGAAATGGTGCTTAGATGAGGTGCTATGGGCATTAAATGGCTTAGCAACTCAAGTCCCCAATGCATAGGTGCTTAGTTTTCTGTTGGTAAGACTAGTCATAGTGGGGAGTAACTTAGAGTGGTAACATGCTTATGTTACTACTCTATGTTACTACCTCCACAATGCGTAGTAACATATGTGTTGTGTCATGCATCACTTCATTTATTAGGTTATAGACTCATCTTTTCTTAATATGTGTGATGTTACAGTAACTAGCTATGTTACCACATGCCTCTCTTTCTTCATTACTTACATGCCACATCATCTATTTTGCCTAGATAAGTGTGATGTTACCACCTATGTTACTCCCACTGGGGGTAGTCTAAGTTTGCTTCATCTAGGTAAACGCGCTTATCACCGTTTCTTCCTAGGGTCACCAAACTAGTCTCTCTCTCTCTTCTTAATTAACTTGCCACATCAGACTTTATGCCTATGTGGCAGGCTTAGCACCTGTAGGATCAAGTACAATAGTGGGCTATAAGCCCTCTTTACATGGCATTTTTGCATATGTGGGGGAAAGAGGCAAGGAAAAAGGGGAGGAGTGGGTTCTCAAGCAAGAGCCAGCCTCTACATGGTGGAGCATCGGGAGAGGCACCTGTATGGAGGTGGTCAGGAATCGGGAGACTCACGCCGGTCGTACCGCCGTAGTTAAAATGATAATGGCAAGTAAAATCACCTGGCCCCACCTATCCAGTAGTAACTCATTGTCAAATCACACATCCCTACGTTTGCAGCAGGCTACTCCCTCATCTTCTCGCATCTCTGTCGAACCGACTAGGTAGAACTGCTCTGCCTACCGTGCGGGAAAAGCCCCACCCTCGATTTTAAATAGTATAGTATACTAATTTTGTATCCATGGATTGCGCCATGGAGCAAAGCCTCAAGAAAATGGCGGTACACATGTACGGAGTATACAGCACGCCCGTCGCATTCGCGACGCACCCCAGATGGTCGGTCAGTCTGGCACGCCGCTCTCCGAGTGGGACGCGCATCATATTGCGTTTGCACACACATGTGGGACCGCAATTGAGAACCGACCATAGGCACACTCCCTGGCCCCGCAAGTCGGGTGAGTTAATAGAAGAGAGAGACGAGCGATAGTACTACTAGAGAAGTGTTGTAGGAGTACATACGTTGGTACCTGGACGATCCCTGCAAGACACGGAAGATCAGTTCGTCCATGCATGTGACCAGACTCCAGCAGACACGCCTGGATTGGCCATCGTCTACATATCGTGCAGGCTGTGTTGTACAGGGATGTAGTTCTGGTGAGAAATCTAAAAAAAGGTTTCTTGTCATCTCGCAAAATTAGGTGTCATGTGCTTCGGATCACTGCGAGAGTTAAACAGTGACAACTGAGTTGGGCTAGTCATTGGGGGCACATGCACGAAGACTACTCGGCTTCCATCTAGGTCAAGCCGGCTATGTTAATTAGGACATCTATTGACGGACCCCTTTTCTACAAGTTTATGTTTAATTTGAGCTTTGATCCTCGTCTAGTTTGTCCGTCAGAATTCATCTTGTCTCCTTTGGGCAGTGAGGTTATGATTTCTTGTCATGTGGCATCTTTTTGTGTTCCAATCTAAATCCAGCGCCACTCCTCTCCTCTTCCATTTCAAAACCACCGGCCCTCCTCTCCTGTTCCAATCCAAAACCAGCGTCGCTCCTCTCCCGTTCTAATCCAAAACCAGCACTGCTCCTCTCCTCTTCCATTCAAAAACCATAACCGATGAGTGAAGGTGCTGTGGAGAAGTAGATCGATGGAGGAGTACAACCGATACGCGAGGATCGCAGACGGGGACCCTGTGAGGCACTACAAAAAAGTACACTTCCGTGATGATACATGTTTGTCACAATAGGTCGCTTTTTTTGTCATGCATGTACATCCATGACAAATTTATGACAGAACCAAGATAGTCATACCTGTGCTGTCGTAGAAGTGTTCCATGACATTACCAAAATTCGCGTCACAGAAGTGCTTTCGTCAAGGGTGACCGACACGTGGCATCCACCGTAACGGAACGCCGTTAAGCTATCGGGTCAGGTTTTGGATCCGATAACCCGTTAACAGCCCCGACCAATGGGAAATTTCCACGTGTAAAATTCTTATTGGCCGGACGAAACACGTGTCAGCTCGTCAGTGGGTCAGATAGGCGCCTATGATACGTCGACACGTGGCACGGCCCAACAGAGGCCCATTCCCGTGTAAAGGCCGGCCCACTTGACTTGGTCAAAAGCTGGTGGGCCGTCCCATGGAAAGCCTGTTAACGGCCTGTTCGAATATAGCCCATTTACAGCCCGCTAACCCAAGGCCCGTTACACCCTATCCGAATTAGGCCCAGTAGCGTCATCTGGGCCATCCAATATGATTCCAGCCCATTTTCACTTCTGGCCCATGTATGGCCCATGACGTCTTTCGGCCCATATGAGGCCCTATGTAACTCTTGGCCTATTAACGGCCCGTGGTGAAACTGGCCCGTAATGAACAGTGTATCACTTTACACCCGTTAACGGCCCGTGGTGAAACTGGCCCGTGATGAACAGTGTATCACTTTATACCCATTAACGGCCCGTTATACCGTTGGGCCGTTTCCAGCCCATGTTATCTTCCGGCCTTCTTCAGAGCCCATTTATTCTTGGGCTCATTTCCAGCATTCGTTTACTTACGGCCTCGTTACTGTCATTTTCTGCTTGTGGGCCAAATTCAGCCCGTGGTTACAGTGGCCCGTTTGTGGTCCGTTAATACGTTGGGCCGTTTTCATAGCGTCATTAAATACGGCCTATTAACGATGGCCCGTTACGGTCGGCCCATGAACGGACGATTCCAACTCTAGACCGTTTACGGCCATAATGCGCCTGTTATTGGCCCATGTTTGGCCAATCGATCATACGACCCGTATAAGGCCCATTGATGATACGGCCCGTAGAAGGCCCATTGTTTCTACGGCCCGTAGAAGGCCTACTATTTCTATGGTCCGTAAAAGGCCCACTGTTTCTACGGCCCGTAGGAGGCCCAGTGTCACTACAGTAAATATTAGCCCATGGTTATTGTGGCCTAGTTTTAAAAAATAGGTTATTGCAGCCACTAGTTAAACGCGAAAATAGAACTGCAATGACTACAAGCAAACATATAAACAAGACAACAAGGAAATAAATAAATAAGCAAGCAACTAACGCTAGGCTATCACGGCTATTACACATATTACATCCACTGGGCATCAAAGTTCGCCACCAGTGCAAATATAGGGAAATAAGCAGCATATCATATAAACTGGCCGTCAAAATTGGCCACCAGTGCAAATAAATGTGGCAGCAAAACAAGAGCATAACTGAAACAACTTCAGAAGAGCTCAAGAAACGTTATCCTGGGTATCCACCATGCTGGCAATAAGCTTAGCAAGCTGATTAGCTTTGTCCTGTTTGGTGCTAAAATCCTCCAACGCTTGCTGTTGCACCAGAAAGTATCCATCTGAATGCTCCAGGGACTTCCACAGTCCTTTCGCTTCTTGTCGTAGCAGAGCTGATTGATGTCTTTCAGCTTGTAGTTGAGACTCAACAAACCGAATTGATTCAGACAGTGAGTTTGAATAGGTTGTGCAAGCGGTAGTGGCCAGTAACTCCAACACTAAACCAAGATAGGATGTGTCACTATCCTAAACCTTATCCGCATTACTTCCTTTACCATTGCTTAATAAGGCACTCTTCCCCAATATTCTGTCAGCATTCTAAAAGAAGAAACAAGCAGACACATAACAAGTTTAGCATGTACTAGTATATGAAACTCATTTCGGTGAACCAGTTCATTAGTAAGGTGGACAGGATTAAAATACCAAGTCTTCTATTGCTAAGTACTAGTACATAATAAAAGCATCAAACAAACATATATCTATGTCCTATGGTAGCAATGGAATCTTAAATTAGAACAGTTGTTCTTCAGGTTTACGCACTTGTTCTACATGAACAGAGTATAGTAAGACGCGAGAATATAATACATAAAAATAGAAAATGAGCTCATAGACCTTACCACATTCTTGGTTCCGGACCAGTACAGAACAAGGCGTTCCCAGTCATCGTCCAGTAAATGTGTCTCAGGAGAACGTAAGGGAATTTGATGAGTTTCTTTCCTGGTGAAGTACGTTTTCTTCAGGTAATTCCGATACCGCCACCAAGCATTCTTGAAGATAGCAGAGGTATTAGCACAGGTTACCTCATCCCGAGTTTCCAAATCGGTCCTTCTCTATAGAGAAAAATGGGAAAATTTGCTGTATTATAACCATCATGGAGGTAGGATGTATGGGACAAAGCAAAGTAATTGCCATGAATAACATTACTTACACATAACTCCTGGACAAACACCTGCAACTGGCATTTTCCTTCATCTTCAGTATAATATTTCCAAGATGGGAAGATACGCACATACGATTTAACAAAATCAAATGCGATAGATGCTAAACTACGACTAGCTGGTTGTGCTTCCTCCACAGGAATAGGCATACTAACTGGTGGAGTTGGGGTTCGCCATGATTGTACTGGCCCTTTGGGCACTGGAGCTGCCTTACTAACTGCTCTTGTTTGGGAGCTCTGTGGTGGAGATGGTGTTGTGTCAACATGAACTGGGTTACTATCGGCTGGGGTTGGGGTTAGATTGGGTGAAGCTGGTTCTCTGTCCATCGTAGTAGGGGTACAATCTGCGAGAGTTTGGCTTATGTGTGGTAGGGCTGGTTCTTGTGCATGTACAACCGGGGTGCTATCTCCACCAAGAGGTAGCATTGTTTTATTTGAAGACCGTGTTTTTAGTCCGCTAGATACTGGCATCACCCGCTCCAATTCAAATGGCTGATAAACAGGAAACATAGTTGAATGTACAGACATTGTATGAGAGACACATGCAATAGATAGTGTGGAAAAAAGAGGGCATGAAATAGTTGACATGTATATTGTTTAACTAAAACGGATAGCATGACATAATTTCACATATATGACGTCTATCTAAACTGGATAGCATAGCATAACATAATTCAAAGATATGATGAATAACTAAACAGGATCGCCTGACATAATTCACCTACATGTTATCTAAGTAATCAGGATCGCAACATTTAATTCACATATATGATTTATATGCTAAACAGAGGGCATTCGATATGATGTCTTAACTAAGAACATGGTGTTGAATATTGTGTATATGATGTCTAAACTATGCAATGTAAGACCCCGTATGCATGATATGAGCAGTATAACCGTGCCAAGCTAGAGCATACACCTCAGGGGAATAGGACTGGTCATCTGTCTCTGAATCCATCTCTAAGGAGCTATCGGGACCCAACAAGAGATCTGCTTCGACAGGTAGCACTGTCTGCTCTGAAGGCCTTGTTTTCACTCCAGATTTTTCCATCTCCCACCCAAATGGCTGATTCACAGGAAGAGTAGTTTAATGTACAAACATTGTCGACAAATGGAAATGTAATGAAGAAAAGGATGGGCAAGATATCATTCAAATATATGATGCCTGGTTAAACAGGATGGCATTGCACATTTCACATATATTATGGCTGGCTAAAAGACATGAGACTGCATAATTCCCATATATGATATAGAAACTAAACAGGTGGCATTACAGAACATGTCTAAACTAAGCAGATGCATATATGATGTGAAAAGTAGGCACTACAAGGCAACATATGCATGATATGACTAACATCATCATGCCAAGGTAGAGCAAACACCTTGGGGGGTAAATAGAGTGTGCCGTATTGCTAGACGTGAATGCTAGTTATGGCCCATGCCACCCCACTATATCGAGCCTATATCGAGGTACGTAGGACAAATTTCTGTAGTCTGTGCTCAGCCCTCCTCTATCTCTCTTCTTAGCCAGCCAGCGGACGCGCGGAGCCCATCGTCTGTTTGCTCACATGCGGCCCCACATGTCAGTGAAAACGCAAGAGGACCCACTGAACCTGCACATCTTTCACCTCGATGTGCTGGTGATGAAAAACAAATCCAATAAAGATCTTCGGTGGCCGCTTTTGGAGTTACTCAAGAGTAGTAAGATTCTATTTACAGTTTAACCCAAGATGCACATCTCGTGGCTTCAACTACCACTCTAATTTTCTTCATGACACGACCTGGATGCTGGATGTCCCACGTGTCGGCAAAGGAGGAAGAAACCTGACCATCTTCTGTCTGCTCTCGGATTGGACTAGTTGTGCTAACTTAAAATTTTTATTGTGTACTCCCTCCATTACAAAATACTTGACTTCCATTTGTCCAAAAATGGATGTACCTATATACTAAGACATGTCTCGATACATATATATTTTGACAAATAGAAGGCATGTAGTATTGTGCAACGGAGGGAGTAGAATGGATGCAAGTTTTTGTATTGGGAAGAAGAGTACATCTATATATTGATAGAGCGCAATTTAGTAGATGTTCTATCACTTTTAGCTAGTATAGAATAGAGGCTAGACATGAGACTAGATGCGAGGAAGCAACGTCTACTTCTTTAAAATTATCGTTGGAGTTCGTGCAAAATGAAGGTACGTTTGGGGTCGTGCGTTGGAGTTGGCCTTACAAGTGGGACCGCAGTTAAGGAAACCGACTATCGGCAAACCCCCACCTCGCCTGCCGCGCGATGGCTGAAGTTAGAGAAACGACGAGGTTGAAGAGATTGCTCTCGCACGGACTCCAAGAAATAATATGGTGTCAGATGGATGTCGTGGTGGTGGCGTGTGCCGTACTCCTGGATGTGAATGCTTGTTCTGGCCCATGCCACCCTACTACTCCTACTACTTACTCCTACTATATACTATACTACTAGTATATCGAGGATTCGAGGTGCTGGTTACATACAACGAACACATTAACATATGGCTATAGTAAAAACACCCGCCCGACGCGCGAAGCATGTGAAGCTAGTACAAATAGTGTACTACTATTGTTGATTGGCCTCATCCGATAACCCGTTGCAATGCACGTACAATTATGTATTCGGAAAATATTTTTTTGCCTCGTCGTACCACTCACTCAGAGAAGCGACTCGAAAGCCATTCATAAATTTAGTAAGTTTATCACAGGCAATCATTTTATTACATAGTACAACAGGTCATCAACCCACATCGACAATGCGGATATATTATAAATACTAAAGTTTTCACCACACAACAAATAACAAGCCATGAAATGAACTTCAACTCAACCATTCCGCGGCGTTGGAAACACTTGCTTTGAACCACAAGTGATTCTTTGGGACGGGCCATCCGTTGTCGATCTGGAGACCAACGCAGGACTGATCATCCAGGCTGAAGCGGCCTACTATATCAGTACCAGGGTAGGGAACCACCCAAATGTCTGTGGTATAGACACAGTTGCTTCTCATAAATGTGTCAACAGCAGTTGGACCGCATTTCACCATCATCGGATAGTTTTGTCCAAGGAAGAGCGATTTTTCTCCAAGACTATCAATTCTGTGCCAGGGAGAAGGAGTTGGCGCTAGCACCCTAGTATCCATCCCGAATACCATGCAACGGGTGTTGGAGTAGGTCCGGAGAGTGCGACCATGGGAGACTACACCTGCTTCCTTAGTAGTAACATCATCAGTGGGCTGTATACACACAAGAAGAGGTGATCCATCGGAATTAGTTGCCAGGCGCCACAGAGTATATCAGCGCTGCTCGTCCTCATGCTCGTGATCATCACCATCGTCATCTCCCCCTTGGTTATAAAAATCTTCAAGTATAGGTGGTGGGATGTTCACAGGACCTTGCAAACACAAGAAGAAGGTTAATTAGTAAAGGGAAACTTGCTAACCCGCATGCATGTGGATGAAACAATTATAATTATGGTGGAAGACAAACGTACCAAAACAACGAGGATGCCATGCAAAAATAGTTCCACGAGTGGTGGCAGCAAACACAAGGCCCTCGTATTCAATTGCATCACATTACTCATCCATGTACAGAAACTGATTTTTGAGCAATATCCATCGAGTGAAACCATCAAGGACGGCAACAATCTTCGCTATCTTCCGTAGATGACAGTCACCATGGTCATATTTGAACGTGCTTACATTACCAGTGTGCTCATCCTCTGGGAAGTGTGCTGAGATTTTTGGAAGTGGAACCCGGTGACGAGTGTACAGATTCACAAGTTCCCACTCGCAGTTGGACCCAATGTAAACAACCCAATCTCCATTTGCGCCCGCCCAAGCCTTGCCCTCAAGCGATGGCATCTGAACATCACACGTATCATTATCAAGCGGCATCAACTTGCACAGGGCGAGGCCTCCATCGTGCCGACGCCAGTCATCAGGGTCACGGCGAAGAAGATAGGGGAGATCAAACCGCTCCTTGACCCTTGGGTTCCTTGCAATGATGTTATTAGTTGAGTCGAGAATGGGCTTGAACGAACCTGCCATGCTAGCC
This sequence comes from Triticum urartu, assembly GCF_003073215.2. NCBI lineage: Eukaryota > Viridiplantae > Streptophyta > Magnoliopsida > Poales > Poaceae > Triticum > Triticum urartu. The sequence continues at coordinate 407,022,914 of NC_053023.1, forward strand.
GAGGTGATGACGTCGCACCGATCAATGAGTTCCTCCACCACGTCATCTTTCAGATCGGGGCAAGAATAACGGTCGTTCGGCCTGTTCCCTCCATGGAGAAGACGATCGAACAATGGCAGAAGAAAGGGTGAAGGGCTGAAGGAAAATGGAGGAGGGAGAGGAAGAGCGTGCGACAGCAGTTCCAAATCGAGAGGGAAAGGCGAAGAGTCGGTGGACGGTTGCGAGTTTGCCACGGTTCACGAAGAGGCGCCCCGGCCTACACGTCCGTTCGGAAATACTCCTACTACTCGCCGTCGTCTCACTGATATGTTGGAACGGGACCACATGTCAACGAAACATGGTGTGTAATTTCTCGTGCAAAATGCGATCTGGCCGCGTTGGCCCGAGGTGCCGCATTAGTTATCGACCTTTATTTTTTTAATGGCGTGCCAATCAGTTTTGAAGCACGACTAACTGGTACTGTACACAGAGAAAATATAAACTACTCTACCACTACTCCACCTCCAGTACTAGTAGTATAAAAAAGATGATATATAGGCTGGAGCTTCGAGCGCTTTCTTGCTAAGGGCTGCCCACTTGCTTCTCACACTACCACCCTCTCTCCAGATCTAAAAAAGATGGCCCCTCTCTCCTCCTCACCGGTGGTCACAGATCCGCCGGGGAAGAGAAGGACGTGCAGCGTTGACGCACTCGTCATCGGCGAGCGAGGTCACGCACTGAAGACAAGGCCGTCCTCTCAGACCTAGCGCCCGCGCGGGATGGCCTCCGTCCCCAAGCGCTGTCGTAGTGTGTGTGGAGGACGACGACCACGAGCGAAGCCACTTCCCGCCGACCCTCAGGTATGCTACCTCTTTTCGAACCATAACCTTGTTCTATTGCCCCATCTGCCACGTCGTTGCATGTGGATCTTTTTCCACTCCACCATCTTCCCAATTTGCTATCCTCTGCTCTGCTGGCCACGCAGACGAAAACCATAATTTGCACTATTAAAGGAAACCCTACTTCATGCAGACTAATCCATGTCTGGGTTGAATAAGGAAAGGAAGGGAGATACTGTCCAAGAGAGTAGGCATCGAACCCGCATCTAGGTTGAAAAGGGGAAAATCAGTAGCTAAGGAACGAGTCTCGTGTCTCTTGGTTGAAGAAGGGTAGAAAGGCATGACAACGCAATAGAGAATGACCAGGTCGATCGGTTTGTTGTCCTCGCATAGGAAAAAGGTGGCTAAAGAGAACAAAAATGGGACGTAATCCACATATGCTGCCTGGATATTTGTTGCTCTGGGCAACCATACCTCCCTCACCACTCTGCATCCGTGGAGGTACATCGTACTGGTGCGCCCACTGTCCGAATGGGCCTCCCATGCTCTTATTGCCACTTTTTTTGCTGTTAGTATAACGCCAGCAGTCAAGTCAAGCAATGCTACTGCTAAAGTGATGCCACATTTAACTAATGCCGCTCTCAGTCTAATGCCACCCAATAAATTTAAGCAATGCCATTTAATGTCACTGGATTATTTCAGGGTTAGCTGTTGATTGTGGATGTATTAAAGATTTTTCAGCTATAAGGCATTCTAATGCTGTTGCACAGCCAGTATACCAACGATGAAACTTGTTACTCCCGTCAGATTTTTGCACTGTTAATGCTTATAGATTACATACCTCACTTTCATGAGATAAGTTAATTTTTTTGTACAGTGTCACCAAAATGCCAAGGCGCTGATGTCATTTTATTTTGGTTAAACTGCACAGACAATTATGAAGACAAGAGGAAAGGTCAAGAGTGGGCACCTCCTCCTCCGGCTGTTCTCTTGAGGAGGTCTGTATGTTTGTCTCTAATGCCTGTCGACTACATACCTGACATCATGATGTAATGTTAAGTCATTTCCTTTTGTACAGTGTCACTGAATTGTCAAGGCGGTGATGGCATTTTATTTTAGTAGAACTGCACAAAATTTGCTTAAAAGAAGAGGAAAGGTCAGGAATGGCTCACTTTTCCAGAAAAAACTATGTATGCCTTCCTCACATCAGCCGTTGTTGCTTTATTTATTCCTTCAAACAGGTGGTTAGAAACAGTCTTGCTACCTTTTCCCATTAAGAAATTGGAATGCTTATATTTGTGAGTCTATGCTTCAACTAGTGCCACTTTTAGAGTAATCACACTTTCAATATCTATGCAAACAGGGATGCTCGATTTTAGTGGAACTGCACAAAAAGTCCAAATGGTTCAACATTAGGAGCATGTTTTCTTCCAAACCTTTATATCCAATTGGTGGCACTATGAGCTTGTTCATTACGAAGGTACATGGTTGCTACTATCTTGCTACTCTCTTTTTGTACTGTCATTAGATAGTAATACTAGTGGTTTGCATGTGAATTTATTGGCGGGGTGGACCTACATTGGAGGTGCAGGACAGGATTCAATGATTGGATGCTCAATTTTGGTTGTATCGATTTCACCTCTTCCATCACTGTGAACATGGATATCCTTGGTCTGATGAAGAATAGGTGCTATATTTCTGCTCTGAACCAGCAAATCAATTCAGTATGAAATTGTCCAGGGCAAAACATAATTGTATCAGATTGTCCAGTGCAGAACATGACAGATGCTAAGCGAAAGAGACATGTTTAAACCGAAAATACAAGGTGTGGTATTTGTTTACTAGCTGCTTGATATTTGTGCAGACAGAGATGTCTGCCCGTTGCTATTTAGCAAACCAACAAAGTGCCCGCAATTTTGGTTAAACTGCACAAGAGAATAGTATAGTCACTGCATGCAGTGCCATTTGAAAATAGACACAGAAATATTGGATAGTCACTTCATGGACTGCAGAAAAGTAGTACTATACTATTTATTGTCCAACACTAGGTGCTTCATTGCTTTGGTCTGATTATACAATGGATATCATTTTGCCTAAGTTAAAGTTTGTATTCCGAAAATAGTCTCGCAGTGTGATCGAGGGAAGACCAAATCATATTGCAGTGCATGTTCCTCCATCATGTCTAGTTCATTCTCATGGTTCCAGCTGTTGGTGAAACCACTTATGTTTGCAAGAGGAATTGTAGACTTCACAAAGAAATTTTTCTTTCAGTCTGTACTGAATGTTGGCCAATAGAAGCATCCATGTTAGTAGGAAGAACATATGTTTTTTCTAGATCTTTGCTTTTGGAGCTACATATTTGTATATGATCTATGAGTCATTGAGATGCATTAACATGTTGATCTTATGTATGGGAATCGTACTAGTTAGTTTAGTTGCGACGCAAGATCCGAAGTGGCTGATCTTTGCTTTTGGAGCTACATATTTGTATATGATCTGTGAATCATTGAGATGCATTAACAGTTACTTATTTCTGTTCACTCAGTGTTTACAAGTTACTGATTGATCACTAGCTAGCCTACAAATGCGCTCCTGGCAGTTTTATTTGCAACGCAAGATGCGAAGTGGCAGTTTTTTGAATAAAAATGCCTACCTCTGAAGAAACTGACAAGCTCGTACGCAAGCAAGTGCCTCCTTATTTCAAGCCAATAGAAAAAATGGCTCCTCGTAGTGGATTTCTGACATCTGGGTCCCATGCCATTGTCAACGTAGTCAATAAACGAGAGAATTGCATAACGAGCGGCTGACACCAGGGACCCAGCAGCTCGCCCAGTTATTTTTGTTTTGGGTTAATTTGATAAATGCCACTCCAAATCTGGTGTATCCGAGAAATGCCACTGCAATTTCCAAACTTTGAAAATGCCATTTCATGCAATTTCTAGTGGCATTTTTCGAAGTCTGGAGTGGCGTTTTTCAAAGTTTGCAAACTGCAGTGGCGTTTTTCAAAGTTTGCAAAAATTGCAGTGGCATTTTTCAAAGTTTGGAAATTGCAGTGGCATTTTTATGAATCGCCATAATTGGAGTGGCATTTATCTAATTTGTTTTTGAGACGGAAGCAGGGTGTCAACTGGGATGTGCGGGACACTCTGGCCTATCTAGACAGCCTTTTCTTTTATGTTTACCACAGACCAGCCCAGTAGTTTTTTTTCTTTCTGAAAATGGCTAGCCCAATTTTTTTGTGATTTGTCAAGTAAGTCGCTTTATCAGCCTTGTTGGGCTGCAAATCTTTCAAGACGAGGAGAGCTTCATTCGGCTGGCCGAGAAAATGGCCTATCAGTAATGAGAAATGGGCTGTACATTTTTAAAACACATCAAACCAGCAATTATTTTAAAATATCTTTTTTTCATTTCGAGATTTTAAATTGCATTGATTTTTATGCGTGGACAATTTATTGGATTTTATATTGATATACATTTATTTTTAAAATCAGTCTGAATGTGACTCGAAATTTCGGGATTAAAAATAGTTTAGACCGCACCGACATATGCAAAATTTCGTATAATTTTTTAACCGTGGCCACAATATGGGCTGTAATGCTAACATAAAGAATTTGGGCTCCAAAAAAACCCATAAGAATTAGCAAATGGGCTGTAAATTATTTGAAATAATGGCAGATGGACCGTATGTTGTTTTCCACAGATTTGAGGCTTTCCACAGATGGCGTGTATACTGTTGGATGTCCATCCAACGGCCGTCGTGCTTCTTCAATCTCTGCTCTTCCTGCTCCAGCCGCTCAAACAAGCGCCGGCGGGACTGCCCGCTCCCTCCTCCCCGCGGCCGGCTATGCTGCCGCGCAGGCCTCACCGCCCCATCGTACTCCCATCGCTGGCCTAGCCATCCCTCTACTCACCCACACCTGCTATTATTCTCCGGCGACGGCAGACGAACCAGTAAACCCTCGTACAGTCGTACTCCCCTCCGTGTGGGAAACAAAAACAATGGACGAGTCTTCCCTGCCTCCGTGTCGTTCCCTTCCTAGGCCTCGCCGTCGTCCACCACCCTGGTGCTCTCGGCGTGGCGTGGTCAGCGTGGTCAACGACCGACATGCATCTGAAGTGGACTGTACGTGGAGAGGCTGACAGCTGGGTCCATGGCCGCACGCAAGGAAATGCCTCCTTATTACGCACAAAATAATGATTTCCTCCACCTGACATCTGGGACCCACCAAAACAGCCTCTGTATTTCGCGAAAAAACATTACCGCCACTGACAACTCGGACCCACCAGCTATATCTTTGCACGCAAGGAAGTGCCTCCTAATTACGCACAAAAAAATGAATACTCCCCCTGCTAGCTGGGACCCAGTATAGTGGGCCTACTAAGTTGACGGGGACAAGGGCTTTGTCAACTTAGTCAATATGCACGATTCTAGCTCGACTGACCGTACGATGTCCATCCAACGGCCGTAGTGCTTCTTCAACCTCTGGTCTTCTTGCTCCAGCCGCCCAAACAGCGCCGGTCGTGCCGCCTGCTCCTGCCTCCCGTGGCCGGCTGTGCTGCCGCGGAGGCCTCACCGCCCCATACTACTCCCACCACTAGCCAGGCCATCCCTTCACTCCACTCACCCACACCCCCTGTTATTCTGTGGCGACGGCAGCGCAGCCGAAATAGTGAACCCTCGTACTCCTCTCCGCGTGGGCATCCACTGCCGCGTCTTCCCCAGCTCCGCGTCGTCCCCTTCCTAGCCCTCGCCGTCGTCCCCCGCCGTGGTGCTGTCGGCGCAGCGTGGTCAATGTGGTCAACGACCGAATTCCATCAGAAGAATACTGTACATGGAGAGGCTGACAGCTGGGTCCACGGCAGCCGCAAGGAAGTGCCTCCTTATTACGCGGAAAATAATTATTCCTCCACCTCACAGCGGGGACCCACCAGACGCCCATCAGTATATCGCGAAAAAAAACGTTTGCCCCTGACTGCTGGGACCCACCCGACGGGCCACCGTATTTCGTGAAAAAAACGTTCCCCCTACTGTTAGCTCGGACCCACCGGAAGTGCCTCCTTATTACGCACAAAAAAATGAATACTCCCCCGGCTAGCTGGGACCCACCTTGCTGGGAGGCTGACTTGTGGGCCTACTAAGTTGACGGGGAAGGGCTTTGTCAACTTAGTCAATATGCACGATTCTAGCTCCAGTGACCGTACGATGTCCATCCAACGCCGTAGTGCTTCTTCAACCTCTGGTCTTCTTGCTCCAGCCGCCCAAACCAGCGCCGGTCGTGCCTCGTGCTCCTGCCTCCCGTGGCCGGCTGCGATGCGGCGGAGGCCTCACCGCCCCTACTACTCCCACCACTGGCCAGGCCATCCCTCTACTCACCCACACCCCCTGTTACTCTGCGGCGACGGCAGCCTCACACCGCAGCGAACCAGTGCCCTCGTACTCCTCTACGCGTGGGCATCCAGTGCCACGTCTTCCCCGGCTCCGCTTCGTCCCCTTCCTAGGCCTCACCGTCGTCCACCGCCCTGGTGCGCTCGGCGCGGCATGGTCAACGTGGTCAAGGAACGGCTTCCATCGGACATGGACTGTACGTGGAGAGGCTGACAGCTGGGTCCACGGCCGCAGCAAGGAAGTGCCTCCTTATATGTGCAAAAATAATTATTCCTCCACCTGACAGCGGGGACCCACCAGACGAGCCACCGTATTTCGCCCCCCTGACTGCTGGGAGCCACCAGCTACATCTTCGCAGGCAAGGAAGTGCCTGACAGTCGGGACACACCTGGTCGAAGCGTACGTAGTGTTGTCATTCTGGTCGCGAACGTGTACGTACATATATACTGGTGGATGTAGAGGCGCGCACGTGTCGTAGTAGAGGCGCGCACGTGTCGTAGTAGAGGCGCGCACGTAGCATGTACACATACGTACAGCGGCCAGGGTGCAAGAAAGAAAATACGGCCACATATGTGTACATACGGGTGGGATCTCGAACGCCTACTCGCACATATGTATGGCGAGGGCTCGTGTACATGGCTGGGTCGGAATGGAGAAACAGCGTCGTCGTTGTGTTCATGGGTCGGAACGGAATGCGTGGTCGTGTTCATCGGGAGGGCTTGGACGGAAGAGGCGATGGAAACGAGGCCTGGCGTACCGCACAACGAAGGAAACGGACCTCCTACGGTCGAAACGGGGGTCCTGTTGATCGGGAGGGCTGTGGCATACTGCAAAACAGAGGAAACGGACCTCCTACGGTCAAAACGGGGGTCCTGTTGATCGGGAGGGGTGTGGGTACCGCAAAACGGAGGAAACGGACCTCCTACGGTCGAAACGGGGGTCCTGTTGATCGGGAGGGGTGTGGCGTACCGAAAAACGGAGGAAACGGACTTGTGTTGGAGCGCTACGGTCAAAACGGGGGTCCTGTTCATTGGGAGGGGTGTGGCGTACTGCAAAATGGGACTCCACGGGATACTGTTCATCTCCACCGTTGACCCCCTCCAGCCTCCACGAGCTACTGTTCATCCACCGTCGACCTCCTCCAGCCTCCACGGGCTCCTGTTCATCCAGCCTCCACCGGGCGCTACTCCACCGGCTACTGTTCAGCCACCCCTCCACCGTCTAATGTTCATCCAGCCGTCCACACCAAGGGGTCCTGTTCAACCACCCCTCCACGGGCACCCCTCCATCGTCTACTGTTCATCCTGCCTTCCACACCACGGGGTCCTGTTCATCCTGTTGGAAATATGCACTAGAGGCAATACTAAATTGATTATTATTATATTTCCTTGTTCATGATAATCGTTTATTATCCATGCTAGAATTATATTGATAGGAAACTCAGATACATGTGTGGATACATAGACAACACCATGTCCCTAGTAAGCCTCTGGTTGACTAGCTCGTTGATCAATAGATGGTTACGGTTTCCTGACCATGGACATTAGATGTCATTGATAACGGGATCACATCATTGGGAGAATGATGTGATGGACAAGACCCAATCCTAAGCCTAGCACAAAGATCGTGTAGTTCGTATGCTAAAGCTTTTCTAATGTCAAGTACCATTTCCGTAGACCATGAGATTGTGCAACTCCAGATACCGTAGGAATACTTTGGGTGTGCCAAACGTCACAACGTAACTGGGTGGCTATAAAGGTGCACTACGGGTATCTCCGAAAGTGTCTGTTGGGTTGGCACGAATCGAGACTGGGATTTGTCACTCCGTATGACAGAGAGGTATCTCTGGGCCCACTCGGTAGGACATCATCATAATGTGCACAATGTGACCAAGGAGTTGATCACGGGATGATGTGTTACGGAACGAGTAAAGAAACTTGCCGGTAACGAGATTGAACAAGGTATCGGGATACCGACGATCGAATCTCAGGCAATTATCATACCACTAGACAAAGGGAATTGTATACGGGATTGATCGAATCCTCGACATCGTGGTTCATCCGATGAGATCATCGTGGAACATGTAGGAACCAACATGGGTATCCAGATCCCGCTGTTGGTTATTGACTGGAGAATGTCTCGGTCATGTCTGCATGGTTCCCGAACCTGTAGGGTCTACACACTTAAGGTTCGATGACGCTAGGGTTATAGGGAATAGATATACGTGGTTATACCGAATGTTGTTCGGAGTCCCGGATGAGATCTCGGATCACGAGGAGTTCCGGAATGGTCCAGAGGTAAAGATTTATATATGGGAAGTCATGTTTTGGTCGCCGGAAAAGTTTCGGGGTTTATCGGTAACGTACCTGCCGGGAGGGTCCCGGGGGTCCACCAAGTGGGGCCACCAGCCCCGGAGGGCTGCATGGGCCAAGTGTGGGAGGGACCAGCCCCAGGTGGGCTGGTGCCCCCCCCACCAAGGCCCAAGGCGCAAGGGAGAGTGGAAGGGGGCAAACCCTAGGCTCAGATGGGCCTAAGGCCCACCTAGTGGTGCGCCCCCCTCTCTCCCCCCTTGGCCGCCCCCCTAGATGGGATCTAGGGCTGGCCGCCACCCCTAGGGGTGGAAACCTAGGTGGGGGCGCAGCCCCTCCCCTCCCCCTATATATACTTGAGGTTTTGGGCTGCCAGACACACGATTCAATCTCCCTGGCGCAGCCCTACCCCTCTCCCTCCTCGTCTCTTGTGATGCTTGGCGAAGTTCTGCTGGAGTACCACGCTCCTCCACCACCACCACGCCGTTGTGCTGCTGCTGGATGGAGTCTTCCTCAACCTCTCCCTCTCTCCTTGCTGGATCAAGGCATGGGAGACGTCACCGGGCTATACGTGTGTTGAACACAGAGGTGCCGTCCGTTCGGCACTAGGATCTCCGGTGATTTGGATCACGATGAGTACGACTCCTTCAACCCGTTCTCTTGAACGCTTCCGCATAGCGATCTACAAGGGTATGTAGATGCACCCTCCTTCCCCTTGTTGCTAGTTTCTCCATAGATAGATCTTGGTGACACGTAGAAATTTTTTGAATTTCTGCTACGTCCCCCAACACATCCCCCCCTCCACGGGCACCCCTCCACCGTCTACTATTCATCCAGCCCTCCACCACACCATGGGGTCCTGTTCATCCAGAGGCAACGCCACCGCTCACTGTTCATCCCATCGATCGGCTTCAAGTTAGTAGCAGTTAGCCAAGGGATCGCTTGATCGGTTTCAGTTTAACAGCCATCGGTCGATTGCTCGGGTTCAGTTAACGCGTAGCCTGCAGTGCAATCGCTCGGTTTCAGTTAGAGCCCAACGCCTCGCTCGGGTTCAGTTAGAGCCAACACCTCGCACACACGCGCTTACGTGTACGAGAGAAACGCGCTGCCCCCTCGCTTCTACCACGGTTTTTTCCGTCATGGATGGCCCAAAGAATGTCATGCAGATGCGTCTCCGGCCCGCCCAGGATGAAAAGCCCATTTTCTGTCATGATTTTTTGTCATAGAAGTAGGAGCCCACCACATCTATGATGATACCGGGTTTTGTCACAATTATCGTCATAGAAGTGTCATATGTATGACAGAAAAAAATTCCGTTCGGCCCAAAATGTCACGGATGTGTCTTTTTTTTGTAGTGAAGCTAGCTAGGATGTTGGAGATACAGTCTTGGTTTGACAACAAGGACCAACTAGCGGCGACGGCGACATCCATGACCAAATATCTGCAACAGAGCGAAAAGGCGGTGATACTCGTGGAGGGAGTCGCGCGGGAGTACATAGAGCTGCTCCTCTGGGCCATGGAGCAAACAAATTCACCGAATTCAATTGTGAGGAAGCGATGGTGGGAGTATCGATCCCAGATGGAGCATCCACCAGAGATTGAAGGATCGAGCATCTACAGGGTGTCATTTCTGAGGGTGTCGTGCCAGAGCGAGCCGTTGGAGTCTTCATCGACCGAACCCAACTACAAGAGGAGAAAAACAGTTGGCCCGATGACGCTTCCCCGCCATCCTCTCCCTCGCCGTTCACATCGTCTCACGGCGGCGGCTGTCTGCCGCTGAGGAATAGGAGGGACTGCCCCCAGCCCAATAGTCGGGCAGGTTGTGAATTGTCAGGAGGAGCTAAGGGTTGTTAGTATTTGCAGGTTGTGAATAGTGTTTTTTGTTGTGTATTTTGAGAGTACTTTCAGATATGAATGTCTTTTGAATTTCAGATTTGCAGTATTGAGCATATGAAGTATTTTATGAATTCTAGAGATCTATTTTTAGCACTTAAAAATGTAGTTTCATAGGAGTATAAAAGTGCAGACAATGTGATTCTTAGAGAAGAAACTGCAAGTTTCAGTTTCAAATAAGAAACTCCAAGTTGAATTTTAGATAAGAAACTGCAACTTTCAGAGGCAGAGCATTTATATTAACACGGCCTTTTCAAACAGTGTTAACATCATGTTGGAAGTTTTATTGATGGTCGAAACTAGAACTACCACCCAGTTAACATCATGCTGATCAACATTCATGCATAGCACATCTTCATATGATGCACAGTCAAAAAGATATGCTATTTTCAAAATGCCCACACAATGTCGAGTGTGCAAAAAACAAAGAAAATGAGGGGCGAAGTTTTGGCAAGTGTTGGACGTGGTGTGCGTTGATGACAATTGGGACCCACATGTCAATAAAGGTAGAGGCAGAAAATTTGGAGATATTTTCAATGCACAGGTGAAATCGAACCCGGGCGAAACAGCTGTCGGGTAGTGCCACTCGGCCACTAGGCTAGTTCAGTTGTTTCGTTACTAATAAGGAACTTCCTCAGGTGGTTGGATCTGCTCCTACACCTTTGTGCACTCGCCACGACGCCGCTGTCTGCCATTGTGAACATGTTGAACAAACGAGAGGAATCTGGAGAGGACAGTACGTGGAGAGGCGGACAGTCGAGACCCACCAGGTCTATGGCCGTACGCAAGCAAGTGCCTCATCGAAAAAACACTTCCTCCTAATGCTTTACTAACGTTGGGGCCCACGGGTTTGTCAACATAGTTACATTTTTTTAGGTGCTTCAACGTAGTTACTATAGGAGAGAAATTCACAACGAAGCCGGGGAGCTGGCAGGTATCATTTATTATCACTAGGGCAACAAGTATCAGCTGGGTTTTGGGCTGCCCCGTCTAGGCTTTCTTTTTTAACATGTTGTAACACCCCGGATGTAACTTTCCATATTTGTATCCAACTCTTGCCGTTTCCGGTGTTAAGATATATTTATTTCTCGGGTTCGGGTCTTTGTCTCCGTGTGTTGTTTTCTTTTTCGTGCATCTCTTATCATGTCATCTCGTGCATTGCATTTGCATACATGTTCATCTCATGCATTTGAGCATTTTCTCCGTTGTCCGTTTTGCATTCCGGCGCTTCGTTCTCCTCCGGTGGTCATTTCTAGCTTTCTTTCGTGTGTGGGGATTAAACATTTCCGGATTGGACCGAGACTTGCCATGCGGCCTTGGTTTACTACCGGTAGACCGCCTGTCAAGTTTCGTGTCATTTGGACTTCGTTTGATGCTCCAACGGTTAACCGAGGGACCGAAAAGGCCTCGTGTGTGTTGCAGCCCAACACCCCCCAAATTTGGCCCAAAACCCACCAAACTCAGCTCCATGTCCTAGATCGTTCGATCATGATCGCGTGGGCGAAAACCGCACCTCATTTGGACTCTCCTAGCTCCCTCTATGCCTATTTAAACACCCCCCATTTCGGATCTCGTCTTCCTCCCCGTCCTCCTCGAAAAAAAACCCAGAACATCTCCCCGCACCGACGGACACGTCCGCCCCAGCCGGATGCGTCCGCCGCCGCGCCCTCGCCCAACCACCGCATGCCACGCGGCACCGCCGCCGCCGCCGCCGCGGGCCGGGAGGCCCGGATCCGGCCCCCGCGACCCGGCTCCTCCACGCGCGCCCCGCCGCCTCCTTCCTCCACGCGCGCCGCCGCCTCTTCGGGCTCCGGCGACCGGAGCCACCGTCGCCGCCGCGGGTCATCTCCGGCGAGCCCGAGGCCGGCCGCCGCCCGCACCTCCTCGCCGGCGCGCGGGCCGCCACCGCCGCCGCCGGGCGCCGCCACCGGCCTCCCCCGACCTTCCCGGCGCTGCCCCGGCCTCTCCCCGCTGCTCTGGCCGCCTCCACCGGCTCCGGCAAGCCGTCTCCGGCGAACTCGCGCGGGTGCTACAGTGCTGCTACAGTAACCGCCAGATCTGGAAACCCTAGATCCGGTTGACTTTCCCTCTCCCCCTTATTTTTTTCGTGCTATCTTTGACTGCTGCTTGTATCTCCGCAACCGTAGCTCCGTTTTGGGCGTATAATATATCAAAACTTCGTCTCGACATGTACATCATTTCATTCCATTGCATCATTGCATTTGAGGTCATCTTGATGCCCAAATGCTGTTAAAAGGAGGCTTCGTGAGTTAAAATGCAGATCCGTTAGTCATCCTGCACTTTTGTCATTTTTTTTGGCCCATGTTTAATTTCGTGCATGATATGCCTGTGCCCCTTTGGGATGAATTGTTAAGCATTTTGTCTCCTTTCCAGAGGTTGCCACCCATGCATTTTTTAGGATGTGTGTGTTGTCTTGTGCAAGCTTGCGAAGAGAGGTACCTGAGATTGCTGATTTCAGGACTTAGTGATTTCACCAAGTCTGGGATATTTTAGTTCATGATGCTATATGTCCAGCTGTTTCCTGGTGATCCGTGCCTCTTTGAGGATGATCAGTAAGGGAGTTTTGATATTTATGTTATGCTCTATCCATCCATGTCTTTGTTTGCATATGTGAGTGCTCTAGTTGACTCAATCGAGCTCAACTTTTGCTTCGTTGTTAATCTGGGCAGATCGTCAACTCGTTTGCAATTTTGCCGGCGTTGTCGTAGTTGATCCATGCATGCTATGCCATTGTTCTTGCCATGTCTAGCTTGTATTTTGTGCCCTCTTAATGGATGAATTTGCCTATGGCTTCAGTGCTAGTGTTTTGTTAACCATCTTGTGTACATCACTGCCATGTATTTTGTTTTCATGTTTGGTGGCTGTAGCATGTTCATTTCGTTGCATTTAGATGCCTACTTGCTGTAAATCGCAGACCGGTGTCATATCTTAAAACGCTTGCCATTTCCAAACCGTAACTCCGATTCCAATGATCTTTATATCGTTTTCAAGCGATTTCATCCCCTCTATCCAGTGGCACCCTTGGAATTCCAAGTTGAGGCCAGGTTCATGCATTTCCTGTCATATCTTGCATTTTGCGTCCCACATCGCATCCCGCATAGCATATCATCATTTCATCTTGTTGCTTGGTCTTGCACGTGGTTGATAGTATCCTTGTTGCTTGTTTGTCTTGTTGGGTAGAGCCGGGAGACGAGTTCGCTACCGAGGAGCCCGTTGAGTTTGCTTGTGAGGATCCAATCAACTTTGACAACTGTGCAGGCAAGATGATCATACCCTCGAAATCACTACTATCTTTGCTATGCTAGTTTGCTCGCTCTTGCTTTGCCAATGCTACGATGCCTACCTTTTGCTTGTCAGCCTCCCAATTGCCATGTCAAACCTCTAACCCACCATTGTCCTAGCAAACCGTTGATTGGCTATGTTACCGTTTTGCTCGCCCCTCTTATAGCGTTGTTAGTTGCAGGTGAAGATGGAGCCGTTCCTTGTTGGAACATTTATTTACTTTTTGGGATATCATTATATTGTTATGTTATCTTAATGCATCTAATATACTTGGTAAAGGGTGGAAGGCTCGGCCTCTCGCCTAGTGTTTTGTTCCACTCTTGCCGCCCTAGTTTCCGTCATATCGGTGTTATGTTCCCGGATTTTGCGTTCCTTACGCGGTTGGGTTATAATGGGAACCCCTTGATATTTCGCCTTGATTAAAGCTTTTCCAGCAATGCCCAACCTTGGTTTTACCATTTGCCACCTACCTTTTCTTTCCCTTGGGTTCTAAAGACTCAAGGGTCATCTTATTTTACCCCCCCCCCGGGCCAGTGCTCCCTCTGAGTGTTTGTCCGAACTAGGCAGCCTGCGGGGCCACCTCGGAGAAACTTGAGGGTTGGTTTTACTCGTAGCTTGACCTATCTGAGTGTGCCCTGAAAGAGATATGTGCAGCTCCTATCGTGATTTGTCGGCACATTCGGGCGGTGTTGCTGGTCTTGTTTTAACCTGTCGAATTGTCTTGTTGTACCGGGTTACCGAGTCTGATCGGTGTGTCTCGGGTGGAGGTCTATTCCTTCGTTGACCGTGAGAGCTTGTCATGGGCTAAGTTGGGACTCCCCTGCAGGGATTGAACTTTCGAAAGCCGTGCCCGCGGTTATGGGCAGATGGGAATTTGTTAATGTCCGGTTGTAGATAACTTGAACCTTAATTAATTAAAATGAATCAACTGAGTGTGTTACCGTGATGGCCTCTTCTCGGCGGAGTTCGGGAAGTGGACACGGTGTTGGAGTTATGTTTGCGCAGGCTTGTTACTTCTAGCTTCTCGCTCGCGCTTGCTCCTCTTCTCGCTCTCTTTTGCGTATAAGATAGCCACCATAAATGCTAGTCCGCTTGCTGCAGCTCCCCATATATTTGCCTCATCCCTTCCTACCAGCTTAAATAGTCTTGAATCGCGAGGGTGCGAGATGCCTGAGTCCTTGGCTCACAAATACTATAATTCCAGAGCCAAGGGGTCCAGGTGATTCCGCTCCAGGTGACGAGTACGAGCTCAAGTGGGAGTTCGACGAGGACTCTCAGCGTTATTATGTTTCCTTTCCCGATGATCAGTAGTGGTGCCTAGTTGGGGTTCGATTCAGGGCCTTGTCACATGTTGGGTTCCTTTCCATTTTGGCGCCGTAGTCGGGCCATGAGTGTTTGTTTGATGGATGTTATTTATGTACTCTGATGTGACGTGGCGAGTGTAAGCTAACTATGTTACTCCCTTTATTATGTATTACATGGGATGTTGTAATGATTGCCTGACTTGCGACATGCTTCAATGCGGTTATGTCCTCTAAGTCGTGCCTCGACACGTGGGAGCTATAGCCGATCGAGGCGTTACACATGTGCAGCCCACGACCTTGGATGGGAGTTCCATAGGCCTGTTTGTATTTTCTTGAGGGCCGTCATGTATCGACCGGCCTATGGACCTCCCATCCGAGGTTTTATTTTTCCTGAAACATCGGCAGCCCAATTTATGTATTTTTTTGAA